>NC_035441.2:177481696-177781182 GCF_002127325.2 Helianthus annuus
TTTTTATGTTATTGGATTGTATATAAAGTTCATTTTATAAATATTCTTTCGATTTCTAATAACTTTTTGTTTGTTTTGATTTCTGTAGATCCGATCAAACTTTATGTTTTTCTTTCTTTGTATTTCTAATAACTTTTTCTTTGTTCTGATTTGTAATAACTTTTTCTTTATTCTGATTTCTGTAGATCTGATTTCGGACTCCGATAATTCGTCAAACAAAAGAGGTTAGTTAAGTGTTATAGTTGTTTTTTTTAAGTTTTTAATATGTAATTTTATCCCTTATGTTCATTAAATTTTTTTTTACTTATTAATATATTCTGATTGATTTATGGTTTGTATTTTTCCATGGTTAACCCTCAATCTTTTTTGAAATTCGGACTCGGATTGTTCGTCTACCAAGACAGGTTAGTTATATGTTGTTGATATTGTTTGTTTTTTGATATGTATAGTCTTTATTATTATTATTTGTTATTGAATTTCTGTTTATGCATAGTTATTTTTAAATAGGTATAAAGATAACTTTAATTTCTTTTTAAACATGTTTCTATAATTAGACATTGTTTCTATAAATAGGTTACCGTTATATTTTTTTTTTTAAAATTGCTTACTTCCTTTGTAGTTATGGATCCTAAAAACAACACTCCTTCGTTTTTAAAGTTGATTGATACGATCTTATTAGTTGAACTTTATTTAACATTGTTACTAATGTGGACTTTTTGTCTGTAGTCGAAACACAAGGAGAAGCCACAGACTACCGAAAGTCATGTTGAAGAAGGTGTTGCTGGGGATAGTGTTGGTGACTTTCAACTTCCAAATTTTGAGTCTATATTTAATGTATGTAACTATGTTTTAATATATGTTAACAAACTTTAACAACCAGTACATTGTTTTATTCTTATATTTTTATATTTATGATGTCATTTTTTAGGATACTGACGACTACAAGTTTGATCGACATATAGCTGCTCTAATTGAGATGGAAGATGCTAAGAAACTGGTAAGTGTATGCGTTCAAATTATTAACAGATCTTATTATATCTATTAGATAAGTACACTATTAAATTGTGCTACTATTTTCTTTTATGTAGTTCAATGATTGTTGGAATACAAAGAATGATGCTTTGAAAGAGACTCCGTCTGCTACCTCTCAATGTCATGTAATATTTTTTTATAAGTTTGTTTATATATTATATAGATGCTATTAATTACTTCATGTTATATTTATATGTTTCTTATTCACTGTTGTGTAGTTGGACACGAAAGGGAAGTCAAAGGTTGTCTGTGGTGATGAAACTGTTTCTCCAAAGGTTTATATGAACTAATAACATAATTTAATATTTTTTGTTTCAATATGTACATTGTATTTTTTATCATATTATGTGTTTTACTTTATCATATTTTTTCTTTTGTTTTAGGTCAAAAGCAAGTTTGATATGGATCTCGATAATTTCTTGCTACCAAAGAATAAATTTCGTTTACACAAGTTGTCCAAGAATTCTCATATCGCCTATCGTACGCGTTTAAACGTTTCGAGGAAGAATGAGTGTGTTGTCATTGATATAATGAAGCCTTCTGAAAACATTACTGTAAGTACATATTGTATAATGTTTACTAATAAAATTCATTCATGAAATCATTATAGTTCTTTTTAATTATGATACTTATTTTATATCTTTTAAATATATAGGTTAAATCAAAGCGTGAGGCTTGCAGATCCACCATGGCGACGGCTGATGTTCGCCGTAAACGTACAGTCAAAAGGTTGAAAAACAATTCATTTTTAGAGTTCACCAAAGTGGCTGAAATCAAACTGGTATACGTTATGATATGATTATAACCATTATTATTTATTAAATGTCTACTAATTTTTTGATAAATGAATTTAATAATTAAACCGTTCTGTTCATTTCTCAGCGTTTACCGGTTGATGTTTCGAGTGATCTGTCTCTTTCTGTTGACAACTTGCGTGACGTTACGATCCAGAACCTAAGGAGTGAGCTAACTAATATGAACACAAGAGCCGAGAAGTCTGATGATGGTTACAGGTTTGGTTTTACCAAGTGGTCAGCTTTCTTGAAATCAAATCACATCCGGTTCGGCGCCACACTTTTCTTTAAGTACGTCAAGTCTTCGCAACTTTTGATGTTGACCAAAGTTGTACACAAGACTACAAAGAAAAGAGGTCGTGCGTGACGACAAAGGAAATCGTGGTTTTTGTTTGTTGGTTTAGGCTGAATAGTTAATGTGGTAGTTTGGTTTCGTTTTTTGATCATTGGTGGGTATTAGTGAAGGATGGTTGACGGTGGATAGTCGGATATGTTATCGGTAGAACTGTTAGTACATAAACAAAGCACTTTTGTGTGAAATCTGATAAATAGCTATTAGTTTGGTTTGAATGGATAACAGAATTTTGGTATTACCTTCCTTTTCATATTTCTCTTATTTATTTCCACATCAAAAGTTGTTTTGGTTATGATATCGATTCCTACACTCAACCATCCGAACCTCTAAATATATTTGTACGATACAATAATTCTGCTCTATGCTTTGTTAATGTTAAAAAGAGTATCTTCACTGTTGGTTTATTATTGTTTAAAAATTAATTTTTATTGGTATGTCAACTTCATAAACTAGCAGTTAACATGTCATATACTATTTAACCATCTATTCCAAACCAATACTGAAATAATGTTAATTGATTTATGTTATCTTATTTTTAAAATTTGGTTTTTTAAATGTATATTTTTTAATAAGTTAATATATTTTAGAAAAATTTCATCTATCTCAAACCAATAAGGAAACAATACATATATAGATTTTGGGAATATTTATATCTTTTTTTTTTCAAAAAAAAAGGTGTTAAACAGTATTTGAACTTATGTTGTTATATAATATAAAAGTATGATACTTAAATTGATTTGTTTACTAATTTACAATCAATTTTAGCTAATATGGAAACCAAATTTGGTAGACTAATAATTTTGATGATTGTTGTATGTTTTATTTGATTATAATCTTTATATATAGAATCTTAAAAAATTTAAAATTACGGTAATTTTCATTCTTTTATAATATAGATATCGAATTTTTAATAATTGCAAATAATACTTAATTTTGTAAAGTCAACCCTTTTTAGTTGATGTTAATATTTATTTAACGCTTTCAAGATTCAAAAGATGGATGGCTTAAAGATGTTAATATTTAGACAGTGATGGGAACATTACTAATAAAATTACCAATGTAGTCTACAAAGAGATATTCTGAAATTTATACTTTCAATATTTTAATATTAATTTCCAACTTTTCTTTTTCTTCATTGATTTTTTTATGGAATTCATCTTTACTGTTTACTTCAAGATTTAAGGTTACATTAAATTTTTAGTAAATATGAGTTAGAACTTATATAATAAATGCAAATCACATATAAACAACCATATCTTAATTTGTAAATATATATATTTAAACATCGATAATCAACAAGCATTTATAGTCGATACCATTGTTAGTTATATTCAAAAATATGGTATCTGTCATGATAATATACCACTAATTGTTTTCAAGCTTAAACTACCAATGACGAAAATTGAACATGATAAGAGGAGAACGTGCATGTCCAAAAAAAGATACATAAAATCAGTAGCACAAAAGACTCATGATTGGTTGTTTCAGATGAACGTTTAAAGAATATAACGTTGTCTAAAATCAAAAACTATCTTATTCGTAATGGATCCAGCTTGCATAGATTCTCACCAATGCCTGTTCCTGACGAAAATTCCATAATATATGAGACCAACAGTCTGATAAACGAGGAGCTTTCATGGGACATGGATGAAGTTAGGGCTGAGTTCAATAAGCTTCATAATTCTTTAAATGATGATCAAAGAGCAGTGTATAACCAGATTATGGCTGCTGTTGAACGTGGGAAAGGTGGTGTTTTTTCGTGTATGGTTACGGTGGTACATGTAAGACATTTCTGTGGAAAACCTTAGCTGCTTCCATTAGATGCAATGGACATATTGTTATTAATGTTGCTTCAAGTGGGATTGCATCATTGTTGTTGTCACGAGGTCGTACCGCCCATTCAAGATTCCATATTCCAATTAATCTTACTGAAGATTCCGTTTGCCATATTAAGCCTAATTCTGAAATCGCTATTCTTCTAAACGAAGCCAAGTTGATTATTTAGGATGAAGCACCGATGGTACACAAACATGCTTTTGAGGCTCTTGACCATACATTGAAAGATGTTTTGAATGTCTCTGATTCACGAAATTATAAACTTCCATTTCGTGGAAAGGCTATTGTATTTGGTGGTGACTTTAGGCAAATCCTACCAGTTGTACAAAATGGAAGCAGGCAAGACATTGTACACGCCTCTTTATGTTCATCTTACA
The DNA here is from genome assembly GCF_002127325.2 of Helianthus annuus. Taxonomy (NCBI): domain Eukaryota; kingdom Viridiplantae; phylum Streptophyta; class Magnoliopsida; order Asterales; family Asteraceae; genus Helianthus; species Helianthus annuus. The sequence continues at coordinate 177,486,091 of NC_035441.2, forward strand.
TATGGTCGAGTTTCAAGGTGTTAAATTTGACAACGAACATGCGTTTGTCTGTTGGATCGAGTAGTTCAAACATCGAGGAGATAAAAGAATTTGGTAAATGGCTTCTTAAGATCGGCGAAGGCAATGTTGGTGATTCTAATGATTGTAATTCAAGTATTGAAAGGTGGATTAGCAAGTCTTTATGTGGGTGATAGGTTTTGGAATGTGAGGTTGGATGTGTTGTCCAACAATTGTGCTTTCACTGATGGATGGTCTAAGCTTATTAGTGATCTTTCATTAGATATCCGGTGTAATTTTATTTTTTCAATAGCTGGATATGAGACTTTTGAGTTGTCGGTTTTTGATCATGAAACTGGTATTAAAATGTATTTCACGAAGGTCGACGTTGTTGTGTTGGATGATCCTATTTACGGTGATGACGGATTTGATCTACTCCTTGCGGTTAGTGTTATTACGCTTATAGTTAAATATTTATCTAATACGAACTTATTGGTTAATGTTCAAGTTAAGAATGTCTAAATTTTTGAATATTATGTTTTTTAGTGGGAACACAGAGATAAGGTGATTACATATGAAAGTGATGTTGATGAAGATGTTGTTGGTGATGTAGTTGGTGACTATATGCGGCTTTCATCTTCCTGTGATTCCTATCGGTCTCATGTAAGTGTTCACAACATTCCTTATATATTATATAACGCTTTTAATTAGTTGGTTGTATATTTATATGCTTATTATTCACTTTTATGTAGAATGACCCAAAAGGGAAGGCCAAGATTGTATTTGGTCACGAGACTGTATCTCCAATGGTTGTTTGTTATATACTAACTTAATTTAATACTTATTTTCAATACATATAATATACTTTTTATTCTATTAGGTGTCTTTGTTTTCCATATTTTTTTGATATCAAAAAATTTATTTCCTCTATACTAACTGACTTTACAAATATATAATCCTTTTAATGAATAAATATATTTTTCATTTTAATATGTTAATTTAATACTTATTTAATGTTTGTTTTCAATATTCAATTTTTTTATAAAACTTTATCGTGTCATTCATACGATTACATATAATGTTGACTTAAACTTTATACATCAACACTTTACATTTCTGTAAAAATTTTACACTTATTGTTTACTTTCAATTATTTAGGCTAAACCAAAGGGTAAGGTATCCAGATCCTTGACATCCACGTCTCATATGCCTTATGGTACACGTTCTAAGTTTCTGAAAGTTGATGATTGTATGGTCCTTCAGGAAATCAGCTTTGCTGAAAACAAACATGTAAGTATTCTACCATTAAATTATCTCTGATTATTTAAACAACCATGTATCGTATTGTTGTACACTTTTTTCTTATTAATATATTTTATATAACAAAGGTTTACATTTCTATATAATTTTTACACTTATTGTTTAAGGCTAAACCAAAGCGTAAGGCATTCAGTTCCTTGACTTCCAAAGCTCATTATGTTGACCGTAAATGCTCTACATCGAAAAAGTTCAAGAAAACTGTTGTAATTGAGTTCACAAAGAAAGCAGGAAGCAGACTGGTAAACTTTATAATGTGATTTTTTTCCTTAAAATTTTATAATACAAGATACATAACTTATTAATGAATCAGATAATTAATCCTTTTTTTTCTCAGCGTTTACCGACTGATGTTTCAAGCCATCTGTGTCTTTCTATTGACAACTTGCACAATGTTACAGTTCAGAACGAAAAATTTGAACTCACTAAGTTGTGCACTAGAGCCGAGAAGTCTGGGAAGGGGTTCAGGTATGGCTTTATAACTAAAATTGATAATTAATTTAATTAATTTGAAAATTCATAATAGATAATCTTAATTGTTTTGTTTACGTTACATGTGTTTGTTGGTTTTTAATATGGCTGAAAGTTCTTCAAGGCATTTTTTTTCTTTTTAATGTTATCATTTGTTGCGAATAATACCATTAACAAGTTATATTTTATTAATATCTTCTTTTTTCAATCAGTATTAGAGAACCACTCTTTTGTAGACACATGAATGTAGTGGACGAACTTTTACTGGTATTTTCTAAATTCAGACATTAATTATACTTTGTTTTTGTTGTTATCATGAAATACAATTTAAAGTTATGTTATGGTTTATAAATTAGAAATATAATTATAACTTATTTTGGATTCGTTGCTTTATCAGGCCATTCCTTCAGACGCTGCATCCAAATTGTGGGGTAACAATAAAGCATGAATATTAAATATGGTTTTTGGTTGGTTTGTTTTGTTACTTGGGGATAGTACGGATGGTTGGTTAGTAAACTCTTTTGGTAGTATGTATATGTTGGTTATATGCTGATGATGTGGTCAGTGTGTTTCATTTACCTTTTGAACAAATAGTAAGTAAACAACACTCTATTGTATGAAAGTTGATACTTTAGTCTTAGTGTTCCTGTTAATGGATAACACAACATTGACATTATTTACTGTCAAAACTTGGTTGTTAGTTGTTTCAACGTGAAATGCAGTTTTTGTTATCATATAGATTTATCTCATTAGCATACACGCAGTTTTTGGTAAATGGCTTATTGAGATCGGCTCTACTCTTTTCTTTACGTACGTCAAGTCTTCTCAGCGTTTGATGTTGACCAAAGTCGTACTCAAGATCACAAAGAAAAGAGGCGGTTCGTGAATGTTGGTTATTATGTTTATTTTAGATGGTTAAGCATGAATATTAAATGTGGTTTTATGGTTGGTTTGTTTTGAAACTTTGGGATAGTACTGATGGTTTGTTAGACAAGTATTTTCTAATATGTATATGTTGTTGATATGCTTATGATGTGGTTAATGTGAAATGCAGTTTTTGTTACCATATAACCTAAATAATAAATAAATTAATAAATAAAAAGTAAATATATTGTCGATTTTGAAAGTTTTATCTAATTTTTAAAATTAATTAACATTTGACTTTTATCATCATTCTTCAAGAATGGTTTTATTTTCGTATTGATATGATATTTTAGGAATGTTCCACATAATTGTAACAAATTATAAGGAAACAATTAAAATTGATTTCTATCAATACATATTTGGAAATATGCATCGTTAGTTATTATATAAATTTTTACAAGATTTGTAATAACATTGCTTTGTTCTATCTTAGTATATGTCACCTGTTTATATATATATTCTGCAATTCGGTTTTCTGTATGATAACCAAACAGTTTTTTTATATATCTAAGTTTTTCGAATCAAAATCAAGTTACATGTTCTTGATCGTGAAGCAAATCTACAAGGTACGTTTCTTACATTCTGTATGTTTATGAAACCGAATGTTTATGAAACCTATTAATGTATTACAAACTGTTATTATAACATCTCCATCACATTTTTGTTTATGTAACTAATCAGCATGGATTATGTGACATGTTTTTATACTAATAAGCTTATATTATCACATGGTTGATAAGGATTCGTTATGTGTTTTTAGTTGATTTTATTTCATATATGTTTTAAAAAAAATAATCAGCATATATTATAACTAAAATTGATAATTAATTTAATTAATTTGAAAATTCATAATAGATAATCTTAATTGTTTTGTTTACGTTACATGTGTTTGTAGGTTTTTAATATGGCTGAAAGTTCTTCAAGGTATTTTTTTTCTTTTTAATGTTATCATTTGTTGCGAATAATACCATTAACAAGTTATATTTTATTAATATCTTCTTTTTTCAATCAGTATTAGAGAACCACTCTTTTGTAGACACATGAATGTAGTGAACGGACTTTTACTGGTATTTTCTAAATTCAGACATTAATTATACTTTGTTTTTGTTGTTATCATGAAATACAATTTAAAGTTATGTTATGGTTTATAAATTAGAAATATAATTATAACTTATTTTGGATTCGTTGCTTTATCAGGCCATTCCTTCAGACGCTGCATCCAAATTGTGGGGTAACAATAAAGCATGAATATTAAATATGGTTTTTGGTTGGTTTGTTTTGTTACTTGGGGATAGTACGGATGGTTGGTTAGTAAACTCTTTTGGTAGTATGTATATGTTGGTTATATGCTGATGATGTGGTTAGTGTGTTTCATTTACCTTTTGAACAAATAGTAAGTAAACAACACTCTATTGTATGAAAGTTGATACTTTAGTCTTAGTGTTCCTGTTAATGGATAACACAACTTTGACATTATTTACTGTCAAAACTTGGTTGTTAATTGTTTCGACGTCAAATGCAGTTTTTGTTATCATATAGATTTATCTCATTAGCCATACACGCAGTTTTTGGTAAATGGCTTATTGAGATCGGCTCCACTCTTTTCTTTACGTACGTCAAGTCTTCTCAGCGTTTGATGTTGACCAAAGTCGTACCCAAGATCACAAAGAAAAGAGGCGGTTTCGTGAATGTTGGTTATTATGTTTATTTTAGATGGTTAAGCATGAATATTAAATGTGGTTTTATGGTTAGTTTGTTTTGAAACTTTGGGATAGTACTGATGGTTTGTTAGACAAGTATTTTCTAATATGTATATGTTGTTGATATGCTTATGATATAGTTAGTGTGAAATGCAGTTTTTGTTACCATATAACCTAAATAATAAATAAATTAATAAATAAAAAGTAAATATATTGTCGATTTTGAAAGTTTTATCTAATTTTTAAAATTAATTAACATTTGACTTTTATCATCATTCTTCAAGAATGGTTTTATTTTCGTATTGATATGATATTTTTGGAATGTTCCACATAATTGTAACAAATTATAAGGAAACAATTAAAATTGATTTCTATCAATACATATTTGGAAATATGCATCGTTAGTTATTATATAAATTTTTACAAGATTTGTAATAACATTGCTTTGTTCTATCTTAGTATATGTCACCTGTTTATATATATATTCTGCAATTCGGTTTTCTGTATGATAACCAAACAGTTTTTTTATATATCTAAGTTTTTCGAATCAAAATCAAGTTACCTGTTCTTGATCGTGAAGCAAATCTATAAGGTACGTTTCTTAAATTCTGTATGTTTATGAAACCGAATGTTTATGAAACCTATTAATGTATTACAAACTGTTATTATAACATCTCCATCACATTTTTGTTTATGTAACTAATCAGCATGGATTATGTAACATGTTTTTATACTAATAAGCTTATATTATCACATGGTTGATAAGGATTTGTTATGTGTTTTTAGTTGATTTTATTTCATATATGTTTTAAAAAAATAACCAGCATATATTATAACTAAAATTGATAATTAATTTAATTAATTTGAAAATTCATAATAGATAATCTTAATTGTTTTGTTTGCGTTACATGTGTTTGTAGGTTTTTAATATGGCTGAAAGTTCTTCAAGGTATTTTTTTTTCTTTTTAATGTTATCATTTGTTGCGAATAATACCATTAACAAGTTATATTTTATTAATATCTTCTTTTTTCAATCAGTATTAGAGAACCACTCTTTTGTAGACACATGAATGTAGTGGACGAACTTTTACTGGTATTTTCTAAATTCAGACATTATTTATACTTTGTTTTTGTTGTTATCATGAAATACAATTTAAAGTTATTTTATGGTTTATAAATTAGAAATATAATTATAACTTATTTTGGATTCGTTGCTTTATCAGGTCATTCCTTCAGACGCTGCATCCAAATTGTGGGGTAACAATAAAGCACCTACAAATGTTGTGATACAAAGTCAAGATGGTCGAACATTTAATGTTTAAGCGAAGCCAAAGGAAAACATTTCTTTTTCCATGGTTGGTCAAATGTTGTAAAATATTTACATCTGAAAAAAGGTTGTTTGGTGCTCTTCAATCCTGTCGAGTTTTCTACATTCAAAATAACACATTTCATTGATGGTGTGATTCAAAGCTCTTTTTGGACATCGCTGTTATTTACAACATGTAACTTTATTGTAAGATTATTTTTTACTTTCATTTTATTTATGTTAATATATTTACTTTTTATGAACTGATTACAAAACTAACATTTTTATTATTTTTTTATTATTTCTACAGGTCATTCCCGAGTCCATTCTGCCCAACTATTATGATTATACATCAAATCATATAATTTCCATTATAGATATAGGCAACAAAATCTTTCACGTCAAGATTGAAACCTGTGATGGTAAAGTCGGTTTCTCCATTGGTATTGATGTAATTGTTAATCTGTTTCAATTGGAGGTTGGTTGTTATTTAATATTCACAAGAGGTTTTGGAAATTATTTCCATTTAAAAATTCTTGGAAAAAATGGTGTTGAAATTAATTTTGCTGATGTAGATGTTGATGAGGTAACTATACATTTGCTTGCTTCTTTATATATTTAATTACTATATTGTTATTCTAATAAATGTTATATGTGATTTTCAGCATGTAGTTGCACCTATTGATGCAGTTGAAGAGCCAGCTATTGATGAACAAGAAGATGGTCGTGTTTATAAGTTTGTTCGTACGGCTTCCAAAGATTTTGTAAGTTTTAATATTATTCTTGGAACTACTTATATTAAAAATTACATTTTTATTCACATAAAAGTACATTGTTATTTTTATATTCTTCTTCATATTAATTTTATTTTAAAAACAACACAGCAGCTGCCTGATAATGTTTCAAGGATGGCTAAACTTGATTCTGATTTAAAACCTATGACCGCCAGACTTCTGCATTTGACTGAGCAAGAGGAGTTTACCAATCGTACCAGACGTGAAAAAAGAGGAGAAGGTTTTCGTTATGCGTTATGCAAATGGTCGAGATTCATGAAACGTGCTCGCATTAACGAGGGTGATACGGTTCACTTTTGTTTTGATGAAACTCATCAAGTCTTGAATGTTGAATTCGTTGTACCTCCAAAAAGGAGTACTGATTAGTTATTTTACATTTAGGTTTTCGATAATTGGTTTTCATATGATATATATTTACTTTGTTATCGTTAATAGTTTTTAACAATGTTTAATGGATTTGAATTTTAAGTTATTACATCTTATCATATGTTAGTTTACTATTAGTGTTTCTTTTAATGGATAACACAATTTTCACATTATTCACTATTCAAACTTTATCGATAATTGTTTCGACTTACAATGCAGTTTTTGTTATGATATCCATTCATATAATCAGCCACATACCGTTTTATCATTTATTCATACACTCTATTCATCATAAAATTTATCATTTATTAATATATATGTATATATTTATTTGTTTAGAAAGATAGATTAACAACCCGTGAGTATTCACGGGTTATAACCTAGTAGATTTATAAGATTGAAGGAGATAATGGCATTTGATATTATTTGAAGTTTTTTTTTAATTATAGGTTAGATATAGATATTAGATATAATCTACTATAACAAAATAAAGGGCGGGCAATAGTTCTTCGATTGCATTGGTGGAGTTGGGCGGCCACCTGCCACCACAACTTGATTTTTTTTTTTTTTGCTAAATTACGATTTTTTCCCGTTTATACTTATAGTCATGCATGCCACTCCCCTATTGGCCCAACAAATTTACGATTTTATCCCGTTTTAAAATTACGATTTTACCATCAGTTCAAAATTATGCTTTTACCCTCACTTAAAAATAAATTTACGATTTTGCTCCCAACTAAAAATTTTCAATTTTCCCTCGGTTCAACATTATGATTTTGCCCCGTTTAAATTTACAGTTTTGTCATTAGGTTTTTTTCCTTATAATAACGATTTTGCCATCTGTTCAAAATTATGTTTTTACCCCCATTTTAAAATAAATTTACGCTTTTTTTCCAGCTAAAAATTTCAATTTTGCTCTCGGTTCAAAATTACGATTTTGCCCCGTTTAAATTTACAGTTTTGCCATTATTTTTTTCTCACACAGCCAAGTTACGATTTTGCCCTCAACCCCATTGGTCCATTTAATTTACGATTTTACCCCTTAAACAAAATTATGATTTCCCCCTCAGTTCAAAGTTACGTTTTCCCCATCGTTTTAATTTTTCTAGCAAAACTATAAAAGTTTTTTTAATTGGTTGACTCGATTTAAATTTTTTCCGTCTAAAGGAGCTGCCTAACACTCGCTCATTAGTCCTGAAAATTACAGTTTTGCCATGAGCCCAAAATTACAGTCTTATCATCGTTTTAGTTTTTTCCTAGCAAAATTATAGTAGTGTTTTTTTAATTGATTGAGAGCTATTCGGCCATCGCCCGGCAAGGCGGGCGGGGCATCAACTAGTTTACTACATATACATTACTAAGATGAGGGAATAGTGTCAGGCAGCTTGCCTGGCACTTTCCTATTGGACCAACCCATTTTAAATTTAATTTTATTCCTAGCTTAAAATTACGGTTTCGTCCTTTGTTTAAAATTACATTTTCGCCCTTAATTCAAAATAAAATTATATTTTTGCCCTGGCTCAAAATTTACGCTTTTGCCCTCGGTTCAAAAACCCATTTCTAATTATATTCCCAGTTTAAATTTACGGTTTCGTCATCCGTCTAAAATTACGCTTTTGCCCCCCATTCAAAATAAAAATATGTTTTGCCCCTAACTCAAAATTACGATTTTGCCCCCAACTCAAATTTACGTTTTTGCCCACAGTTCAAAATAAAATTATGTTTTTCCCATAGCTCAAAATTATGATTTCGCCCCCAGTTCAAAATATTTTTACGATTTTGACCTCTGTTCAAAATTATGATTTTGCTCCCATTTCAAAAATTACGATTTCTCCCCCAGTAAAAAATTATGATCTTGCCATCGTTTTACCTTTTTTCTTGCAAAACTAAAGTACTATTTTATTTTGCTTGGTTGACTCAGTGTAACTTTTATTGTGTTAAGTAGTTGTCTAACACTCACCCATTGGTCCTGACAAATTAGTATTTTACCCACAGGTCAAAATTACAGAGCTGTTATTGTTTTAGTTTTTTTTTAGCAAAACTATGGTAGTGTTTTCGTTTAATTGGTTGTCTCGATGTATTTTTTAGATCGTGTTATAAGTAGTATGTACAAGTAACCTAAATACATGCATACATGTTATGAAACTAAGAAATATTTGATTTAACGCCCTGCAACGTGGGCGGGCATAGGTGTAATTTTTATTCATCCAAGCATGCCTGGTACATGCTCATTTGTCCTGAAAAATTACAATTTTGCTCCTAATTTAAAATTATAGTCTTTCCATCGTTTTAGTTTTTTTTTTTAGTAAAAGTATGGTAGTGTTTTTGTTTAAATTGGTTGACCCGATGTAATTTTTTTTAGATCGTGTTATGAGTAGTAAGTACAAGTAACCGAAACACAGATATACATATTATGAGAGAGAAATATTTGACTTATTGTCACGCAACGCGGGCGGGGAAAAACTAGTTAGATGTATTTAACCAATGGAATATTTTTCATAACCAATGGAATATTTTTCATTTTGATAAACAACCACGTGCATCTCGATTTACAGTAAATAAACCATAGTAAATAAATAAATAATTTTAATTTCCTCAAAGGACATGGCGTGGTGATAAGGGAGGACGGACTCGGTCGGTCCAAGGGGAAATCCGGGGATGAGGTGGAGGCAGAAAGTTGAAACCACCGAAGAAGGGTGTAGTCATCGATTTAGGAGAGGTGTAAAGAAGGAAAAGGGGTGAACGAGGAAAGGTAGTTGGAGAAATTTGTCCTCTGAACACAGACATGGGAATTCTGTTTCCCTTGGTTTTGCCACATATTGGGGAAACTGGAAAATTTACAGGGAAGTCAGAACAATTTCGTCCTCCCTAAAAGCGGAGGATTAAAATCTAAGTTGCATGTATTGATAGTTAATAAGAGTAGGTTAATTTAGAATTAAAAAAAGATTAACAACTTGGATAACAAATAACAAATATTTATCAGAGATATTTTAATGTTATCAACATTAACAAATAAATTTACAATACAAAATATCAATCACAAAAGAAAACTGAAAATCACAAGACTAGCTTTTGACGTATCGATAGTAGTAGTATTGTTTGTATTATTTATGGGTGGTTTTATGGTATTTGTGTTTGATCCAATGAATGCCTACCGTTGACCCTTGTTTAATCTTCTTGAACCCAGTTGCAGCCACTGCTTTGGTCTTCTCCAACCCATCTTCCAACTTATCTTTGATCTTGCTGCGGTTGCTCTGGGTTGGAACAACGTACACCGTCTGCGTATCCGTATGATCCGCCCACATGTAATCCCTTCTGTTTAGTTCTGCTGCTGTTCTATGATCACCGTAGTTTCCGTCCATTATGGTTTCCTCACCGATCCAGAAAGAAAATATTATTGAAGATTTAATGATTTATGTCGCACAACGTGCATTAGCTGTTTATGTATATATGCAGATGTTGACTTCCAATTTTCGCTGCGCGTTGTTAGGTGAAGGTCATTGATTTGACCGACGAACCTTCTTCTAGATCATCATTGTTTTGATACGTGAGATTTGGAGTATTCTATTGGAAAAGGTATAATCACCGATGACGCCATATGTTATTCTAAGTATTGACCGTTTAAACGTATTTTGAGATCTAAAAGGTTTGATTTTTTGTAGTCTGCTTCTGTTTGAAACATGAACATGGGACTCACCTTCTAAACCGAATTGTTTAACCTTTATTATTTATTTTTATATATTCTTTCATAGGTAAAATCAATTGTATTTACACGTTGTTGGAATAGATATACTAAAATAATATTGGATAAGATACGGACATTATAATAAGTTGGTTAACAAAGATAAGATAAGATAAGATGTAAGTTACCAAATAGTATCTAGTTATAGTTGTTTAATCCATTTCCTTCCCTATATGTGGGTGTACATGTAAAGTGTAGGTAAATATATCTACGTCCCAACAACATACTCGGAATTAAGTTTATGTGTAAACTGATATCAATTCCTTCACTCTGTATTGGCATGTTATGTTTGTGTGTAACATCCTTGGTTTTAAAAAGCGAGAGGCGCACAAAAGCAACGGAGTTTAAAACCGAGACGCAAAGCACAAAGCGCAAAAATGGCGGGCTTTTCGTACCCGAGGCGCAAGCTAATTATATATATTTGTTATATATCCCATAGGTTTTTAACTTTCCCTACTCAAAATATAGCTACAAGTAAGGTTTTTATATGATTTTATTTGCATGTACAAGCAAAAAAACCCAAGATACAACAACTTGATGCATAAAAACGCCTTAGATAGGAGAGGCGCGCGCTTTAGGCCAAAAAAGCCTTGAAAAATCCCAAAAAAGCTCGTCTTTTTGGCGCTTCTTGTAATTACTCTAGGCTCTGAGCGAAAAAGCCTCAAGGTGTGCGCCTTATACGCCTCAAACACACTTTTTTAAACCAAGGTAACATCAGTTTCTTACACACATAAAATATTTAAATTATCATATCTATATCTCATGAATAACTGTTTATTCTACGTATCACAATTTTGCGAATCATATAAGATTTCCGCTTCTCTTATTTCACCTCTTATCTCAAAATATCGTGTTATAATTCCCGAATCTTCGTTACTAACTATTTAATATTTTATTTATAAAACCAATATAATACACGAGTTTCTAACCTAGTCCTATACTATATAAGTTAGATGGTATTTCTCAAGACTTAGATCGTTACATGTTAGCGCTTATCTGCAAAGTCAAGGAACAACCAGACAATAATCCATTATCTCTTAAAGAGTTGGCCAAAGTGCCAACTGCCAAACCATGTTAAGGGATTTCAAGGTTCACGTTGATAAAGTACAGAATTATAAAGATTTTGTACATTTGACACTGTAGCAAGCAGCTAATGATCATTTATTCCGGAATCATACAAATATTTATCGAAAAGCCGTTGCGATATGCTGAGGGCGTCGCCTTCACTTTTAACTGGGTACACATACCTACCGTTCTGCCACTCGTTTGTAAGCTTGATCCATTCTCTTCTCCATCCCTGTAAATTAAATCTATCTCCCGTTGCCAAACTCTCTTTCAGATACTTGAAATAAATGGCTGCTCGAGGGCCGTAATAGTCGCGTAGAAGTCCGCTCCAGTATTTGTTTCCTGTCATCAAGTTTTAGCGGATTGTGTCAAACATCAAACTTGAGGGGGTTCTATGAAAAATGCCATAAAGCAGCACTACAAACATGTTACTTACCATAATCACGAAGCAGACTAGCTTCCTCCTCCGTGTTATCAAACCACATTGTGATTTGAGTTCTTGCATTCCATTCATACTATCAATCGTCGATAAAAAGTTAAAAACTTTTTTAAGAACTATTTATTTATAGTTGAATACGATACTATACTTAAAAAAACTAACTTACTTGTTTCTCTTGTTCTTTGTCGACAGCTAGTTGCTTTGAACTCTCTAACCATGGTCCTAGTAGGAACCCTTCATGGGAAGCTAATAGCGCGTCCATATCATCCACAAGATCAAGAAATTTCTCGCTAAGGTAAGCAACACTATAACTATCACGTGACTCATACGCTTCAATGACATCTAGAAACAGATCATTGGCGTACTTTGCTAATGCTTGTCTTGTTAAGTCAACAAGGTCATACCTAAAAGTAAAAATATGTAAATATTTAGACATAAAATAGTAGCAGAAACTATAGATTCTCGAGGAAAGAATGAATAGTAAATGGTTCACCTATAGGTGTTGCTTCTAGATAACTCTTTACCACCTTCAATGAAAAGTTTTAATGCGCGTATAACTTCTGATGTCGAGTACCACAGATGTGGTTTGTCGAAAGGTTCATCTTCGTCTTTCAAGGATTTTTTCGTTGAAAAACGATTTATAGAATAAACGGTTGGATCAACGTCTGGGAATGCAACAATCACATCCCTATTTTTATCCTGTAAAGTTTTATAAATTGAAAAAAATAAAAGCAGCTCTATATGAGGTCTGGTTTTTGGTCGGTGTATTACTATTATAATTAAAGAATTAAAGATTACTTACGTAAGCACCATCGGTGCAATTATAAACCGTGTGATATAATATGTTCCAGGCCTCTTGCAGTGACGGAACAAATTTTCCATATCGTCTGCTTGAATATGAATCAACCCATTTCTAAAATACACACACACATATATAATTAATAATGAGCAGCAGCAGCAGCATGCAGAATTAGATATATATATATAGATACAATATTTGAATAGGAAAGTTTATGCTACCATGACATCGATTTTGTTGTGCTGAAATGCCATTTCTGACATGAGATCGTAGACTACGGGATTCTGCTCAATACCTTCCATTGACATTCCAACACCAACCTACAACATCAGAGTAAAAGAATGATTTAAATAATTACAGAAAATTTAGCTTTTGAACATTTTATTTTACGAATATAAAGCAAGAGCTAAAATAAAACACTTGATTTACCATTGTTGAATTCTTGCTAACACGGGCTTCAACAGGTCCAGATCCTACAGAATCTAAAAAACCGTACATCTCAACATTTCCTGCAAAATTATGCAGCATGCACCTGTGTGTAGTAGAGATAGTAGCCCAAATAAGAAAAAAAAACAACAATAGGCGCAAAATATTGATTATTAATATGCCGAGAATCTGCATGCTTATCTGTCAAGAAAATAATAAAAGAAAGTAACTTTCCAGATGTAAGGAACACCGTAGAACTGATTTGAAGTAGTCCAAATAGGGTTGACTTCCGCAAAAAGGTCAAGAACAATCATTTTGCCAATAGGAACAGCATGTAGAAGTGCCTGCATCTGTGGAGGCTGCCAGTATGGATCATATGCAAATAGCCATCCCTGCAGACAAGATATTAACACATATATAAATAATAACGGCGATTTCATTTAGTAACAAAAAAGATATTCAACTTGAGGAATAATTTTGTTTTCTGGTTCATACCTGCATTAACCAAACAGCATCATCATCGCCGCTTTGCATTGCCTTAAAAATTGCAGCCGCCAGTGAAGAAATGTACTCAGGGTCATCTGTCGGTGGCGTGTTCTCATCAAACGTATCACTATAAGAAGATAAAAAACAGAAAACGTCATGGAGTTACCGCAGCATTTTCCAACTAGACAGTTTTTTCATATGCAGTTGACAAAGAGAAGAATGAAGTGTTTAGAAGTTTTACCAGTTGTAAATGTGACTACTCCGTCCATACTCTGAAAAACAAAAAGGATATCCAGTATTACAAACAGTAGAAAGATTTTCTGCGCTACTGAGCACAACAATCCGATGATTATTATGTCATATTATTTTTCTATGCGAAGCTTGTGAGAGATGCACCTTTGACTTGTTGCTGTATAAATGATTTCCCGATCTCAATGAATAAAGGATCAGTTGCATCGAGAAGATAAGTACAACACCATCTAGGGTTGCTGTCAACTGTAAACCTGTGAGGAATAGCATAATATTAATTTCTTCAAATAAATAAATTACTCAAATAATCTCAACTACATGACCATTGGCATAAAAAATCAAATGCAAAGATTTTTAAAAAAATTGGATACAGACCAATTTCCTAAACGCGTTATCTTCGCTGACGGATACACATTTTTCAAAGCAGCAGGTACATTTCCCGAGAAAGCTGGTAAAACTGCAATAACACAAAAGTTATTTTTTGTTCTATTAATATGCAAAGTAAGTAGGACCGCATGATCCAAACAACCGATAGTACCTGGAGTCATTCCAAGCTCATACATTCTGGTGAGAATTTTCTTCTGCATTGCAAGTTGTTGATCTAGCCAACTTTGTGGCAGTGGGCCACCCCATCTGCAACCATTATATAATATTTACATATACGATTAAACAAAACCAGTTAAACGACATCAATAAGAAGTGCAAGGTGATAACCATGAAGTACAATAAGAAAACAAAGCTCACCCGTGCAAGTTGGCCATGCGAGACCATGCCAGAAATGCAGGACCTCCAAAGAAATCGTTCAAGTCTGAACTGCTAATATTAAATTTCTGCAAAAATAAATAAATAAATAAATAATGTTTAACAAGAGAAGGAAAACAATAAATGTAACCCGGTTCACAAGACAAATCTGGACAGATATAATGTTAGTTATCTGGTCCTATCAACTTTAATAATAAACAACTTTAGCCCCTTAACTAAAACAACTTTCTCCCCTCAACTTTAGGAAATAAACAACTTTAACACCTCACCTTTAGTAATGACATGTTTAGTCCCTTAACTAAAACATCAAACAACTTTAACTCTCCCCGTTTACTTATTTTTATCTACGTTTCGAACCCACTAGTTAATATTTATAAAGTCAGAATGCTAAGAGTGAAAAAGTAAATACCGCAAATACTTTTTGCCAGATAGCTTCTTGCCCAGTAAATGCCAAAGGCATATTAATGCCTTGAAGAGCCATCCAGTCGATCTCCTTTTCCCATCTTTCCCAGTCCCACCAGGCAAACGTATCTTCAAAAAATATGACCATATAAACAATTAGAAGGTCAAAGTTAAACACAGTAAACCTTGTAGATATTTCACGTATTTATGTTAAAAAAATATGAGCTTACAACTAGATGTAACAGCATTCTGGTAGTAATTCCAAGGAACGGGCCTTTGTATTAGAAGTCCGTCATCTTTCATACGAGGAAGAGACCCTGCCTTAGGCACAGAAGATAGTTGTGAACCACCAGTTTTATCCCATGATATATGGGCCCCACATAAGTTTTTCAAGTACCAATGAAGACCGGACAGTAATTCTACTCCCGTGACACCACTGATTCTGTTTAGCATTGCACATAAAAGAGCTGATATAAATAGAAAGAAACTCTTGAAGACGGTAAGAGTATAAACTATAAAGATATAGTAATAATAATGAACATGGTACCTAAAATGACATGAATGGTGTCTATTTATTTAGATTTTCAAACGACAAATGAGTTTTGCGTCTGGGGGCATTTCAACTTACAAGTCTGATAAAGCAGGATTGCTAAAGGTAAAACGGAGAGATATACAAGTGATGAAAGAAGAACCATACATAATTTCAGGGGCACCTAGCAAGTTAGAATAGGGATGGTTACTTATCATAAAGCAGGATACTCCACCACATTGCTCCTGTAAATAAGAATGCAACAGTGTGTAAGTTTGATTATAAGGATATTCATAAAACTTTCACTTTGAATGATATCACATACAAATGACCAAAAAGATTGCCAGATATGAATGTGCCAAGTGCTAATTTGTGTATAATGTATATGATAATAGGACAATTTCAACCAATTTAGCGAAAAACAAATAGTATATTAACTTAATGTATAACCTAAACGCTCTGCTACAATTTTACAAATGTCAATTCATCTAAAATATCAGAAAATCATGACTGAATCATCCACCTCAAATCATGTTATTTAAAATAAAAAACATCAAAGTTTTCTAATATTTCCATTCCATATCATTATAGCTTAAATTTATAATTACATTGGAAGAGAGAACTGCTGTTTGGCATAAAATTGCCAAAAGACAAGTTTTTTTTAAACAGAGCTGAACATAGGTTATTCTAAATATGGATTTAAATTGGAAGAGAGAACTGCTGAATGAAATTACTTAAGCTTATCTTTGTATACTATCTGAGGTGATGTAAGCATTTGTTAGCACTACCTATACTCGTGGAAAGTCAGTCTGTGTATAAATAGTCCATGTTTAAGCTTACTTGAATCATCAATAAAATAATTTTACAATGTTTATTTTCTTCATGAACCTTCATTTCCTTAATTCCTTCACTATCATCCAAAAATTTATTTTACTCAACTTTCTCTCACTATCTGAACGCTATAAGGAAAATCAAAAAACACCTGATTGACTTCATCAGTCAATTGAATTTCCACAAAAGTCAAAAGATGCGGCAGGGGAAATCAAATATCATAATCCAGAGCAGGTTTAGTAAAAAATTATAAAGCCGTATTTAAATAAACAATAAACGAAAATGAAATTTACCTTAGTGATGATGTTAAATTGGAAACTGGATGAATGCGAAGGGATGAAGCGATCAAGCACTGCTCTAGCAGCGGAAAGTTGTACGGATGACGGAGCTCTCTCTCGATCCTGAACCTGAAGAAGACGAAAAACATACTCCACTCCGATGGTGGAGGAGTGAGTAGCCGTAAAGAGGAGGATGACGGTGGTGAGTGCGACGGCAACGTAAACAGTCATGGCGGACGCCAGTGAGTGAAAGTTTTGGGATGAGTGCGTGTGATCAGGTGTATATAAGTGATAGAAGAAGCCATTAGCGAGGGGAGATTCGGAAGGTTGTCCGTGTAGTGACAAAAGGTGCAGGCCGGTTAAAGATATAATACAACAGGGGGTTGGTGTGAATAATGACAAGATGTTTTAACAAATTAGTGCCAAGTCTAATCACTAATGTAATAGAAAAGTCTCTTTTTGGATAATGCGTCACTGGTCATACCCGTAACACTATAGATCTAGGGTTAGACGACATATGAAAAAGGGGAAATCTCGAAACTAGCCAAGAATTGATCAACATTTCGAAACTAGCCAAAGGAAACGTCTTGTAGAGACGCTACCACGTTGCTGAAACGTATTGACAATGAACCAATCACTGGCTGCCACGTGTCTGACAACACTGAAACGTCTCAGAAGTCTTAGCTGAGACGTCTTAACATGGCTTGAGACGTTTCCACACGGCTTCATATGGCTTGAGACGTTTCCACATGGCTTAAGACTTTTCCACATGGCTTAAGACCAGTGGCAGACCCAAGATTTTTTTTCAATGGGGTCCACTTTTTTCGGTGTTCAAATTTTTGACAAACAAAAGTTAAAATTTTTGGGTCATCGTCGTTTGGGTCGGGTCGGGATGAGGAACATAATAAAATATAATACCATAACAAAATTATATAATCATTACTCACTAGAAAACACACAATAAACATATGATGTGTTTCGAAACAAAAAAAAAAAAAAACATTACAAACTTTTAGAGTTGTTCCCGACGAGTTTTCATCTTTTGAAGACGATCCATTACATCGTTGACCGAAACATTGGCAAGAAGGTCTCTTTCGATATAACAAATGCAACAATCGTTCATATAATCATCACCCATTCGATTACGCAAATCCGTCTTCACATGTTTCATTGACGAAAAACACCTCTCAACACTTGCCGTTGCAACCGGTAGAATTAATGCTAACTTCAATAAACGATAGCCAACGTATACCTCAAATATTTCTTTGTTTCCACGATCCTCTTTGCAAGATTAGATATCTCATTCACGTTAGCAAACATTCCATCTTTTCTCATAATAATAATGTAGTTGTCTAGCTCAATCATAAGAGATTCTCTTTCTTCATAACTAAAATCAAACGGATAAAACTCGGCCAACCTTAAAATCTTTTGAACATTAAATGCACTAAAGTTATCATCCGGACTCAAACTACCGATACATGTAAGTAATTCGGTGGTTACTTCGTTAAAACGGTTGTCAAGCTCTTGTAATTGCATATCTAACACCATGTTGAAATTTTTAACCTCATAATAATGGCGATTGGTGATGTTAGTCTTTTTTCTTTTATGTTTTGGATTGACGTATTCATCTTCCATGTCAACAATTTCAATCTCATTTTTTTTCACAAAAAGATGCCACATCTTTCAAAAGTGAATCAAATCCTTCAAGTCTATATGTTTGAAGTTGTGCTTCGTTGCATTAACCATTTGAATTGCATTCACTATATCTTGGTCCTTTCTTTGAAGAGCTTGAGACAACAAATTAGTAATCCCCAAAATGTGCTTCATCAAATGTAAATAATATGCAAAATCATATGCCTTCATGTATGTCCAAATACCATTTGCTTGTCTTTGGTGAACATTATTGAAACCGGAATTTCGAATATATTGAAGCACTTCAATAATTGTTGGATATAACTGAACCAAACGCACAAGTGTCTTATGATGAGAGCTCCAACGTGTATCTCCGGCTCTTGCAATAGATAGTTCTTGATTTAAACCACTCCCGGTTTCAACTTCTTCACGACCTATTGCTTCTTGTACTTTCTCCTTTTGTTTTTATCGAATCATATCTACTCGTTTGCAAGATGCACAAACCACATTTGTCAAAGTCGACACCTTATCAAAAAATGTCCAAATGTCATCATGTTTGTTTGCAAGGGCCACAACAACCAGTTGAAGTTGGTGGGTAAAACAATGTATATAATATGCCGAAGAGTTATCTTTCAAATGCATCAATCTTTTTTGTTCCAACCATGGTATCAGTCGGTCACAAATGCATCTTTTTGACCACTTTCTTTGAACAAGTAGCAAACCAAGCAAAATACGGCATCCGATTTAACACTATATTCTAACCAACATCCAAATTCCTTAAACCAACCGGGATTAAATTGTCTTAATCTACCACCAATATCTCGTTTTGGAAAAACATGACCTTGTGGTTGACATGGACCTTTATTCAAATAGGCCCGTCTAATTTCATCTCTTTGGTTAACGTCATAAGACAAAATTGGTTTTCGTTTGGCGGGATCCCATGGAAGGTTTTCCAAATCAATTCTCATACGAGTATTACTTGAAGAAGATGAGACAAACTTTGTTTTCAGTGATTCTTGCATAATTTGGCCTATAATTCAAGTTTAAGATGATAAGCAACTATATAAATAACAGAATTCAAGTTACACAACTCTTCTGAGACATGAACTTCTGTGTAACAGAAGTAAAAAAAATTCATAAACCCTAACCCTAAATTCAAGTTACAGAATTTTGTAGATATATAGAAAGATTCATAGCAAAAAAGTCTTAAACAACTAGATATATTCCAAAATTCTACTTACAGAAGATAAAAAATTCTTACCAGTGTGTGGAGGCGGATAGGGCGGCGGTCGGCGGAGAGGGCAGAGGAAGGGGGAGCCGGCGGTGGGAGGCCGGAGGCGGAGCCGCGGAGGAGGAGGGAGGCCAGAGGAAGGAGGAAGGTGTGGAGGGTTTTCTTGAATATTGTTGCTTGATGATATGCGCAGGAGGAGAAAGGAGAAACAACGTCCTTTGGTGGGAAAAAAAAAACACACAAAAAAACGGAACTAGCAGGTATCGAACCGGAGCCTTTTATGTGTAAACAAGGGGTTTTACCAATGCACCAGACTCACTCGCATTGTTATGGGGTCCAACTAAATTATTTTATGGGGTCCATAGAAAATTTTATATACCGCTTCTACTACTTTTTAAAAAAAAGATTGGGGTCCGGGGACCCCGTTCCGCTTAACGCGAGTCCGCCCCTGCTTAAGACTTTTCCACATGGCTTGAGACCTTTCCACATGGCTTGAGATCTTTCCACATGGCTTGAGCCCTAAAATGACATTTAACTCTTTATAAAATTAACCTTAAATTACGTTAAATATATATAAAATTAAATAAAATAGTTGGTTGTTAGGATTTTTCATATTTTTTAAAGTTTTTTACTTTTTCTTAAGTTTTAAAGTCTTTTAGAGTTCTTATACACACATACATACACACCATGTTGTAATACATATGAGAACTTCAAAAGAATAATTTTTCACAATCTTAAAAGTTTTAGTAATTAAAAGTTTTGTAACATAATACGATTATTTAAAACATATTTTCAATTTTTAAACTAATCTTCCTCACGATTTTTAAACATATTTTATGGTGTAATTTTTAAGAAAAAAAGAAACGTAAACGTAAAAAGAGATATAACAGTTTAAAAATCATGAGGAAGATTAGTTTAAAAATTGAAAATATGTTTTAAGTAATCGTATTATGTTACAAAACTTTTAATTACTAAAACTTTTAAGATTATAAAAAATTATTCTTTTGAAATTCTCATATGTATTACAACATGGTGTGTATGTATGTGTATATAAGAACTCTAAAAGACTTTAAAACTTAAGAAAAGTAAAAAACTTTAAAAAATATGAAAAATCCTAACAACCAACTATTTTATTTAATTTTATATATTTTTAACATAATCTAAGGTTAATTTTATAAAGAGTTAAATGTCATTTTATGGCTCAAGCCATGTGGAAAGTCTCAAGTCATGTGGAAAGGTCTCAAGCCATGTGGAAAAGTCTTAAGCCATGTGGAAAAGTCTCAAGCCATATGAAGCCGTGTGGAAACGTCTCAAGCCATGTTAAGACGTCTCAGCTAAGACTTCTGAGACGTTTCAGCGTTGTCGGACACGTGGCAGCCAGTGATTGGTCCATTGTCAAGACGTTTCAGCAACGTGGTAGCGTCTCTACAAGACGTTTCCTTTGGCTAGTTTCGATATGTTGACCAATTCTTGGCTAGTTTCGAGATTTCCCCTATGACAAATGTGTAAAAAAGAACTTATGTATGTAGTGGGTTATTTTCTTTCAGTTATACATACATATGTATATAGATTAATGATCCTATAAAAATGGTTAATAGTGTGAGAACTTTAGAAAATAATATGATATTGACGTGTGTCCTTCAATTTAATTGTAACTAAAAAGGGCAATAATGTAATTTACTTCAAAGTTTAATTAATTTATAAAATAATCTTTGTAACTTCCAGTGAGTTATTTTAAGTTAGTGATATAATTTTATTTTTTACAAAGATTTAAGAATTCAGTTTTATATACAAACTCAGAGATTTTATAAATCATTATCGTCTGATCCATAGAGATCGAAGGAAATTACGGTTCGTATTTTTTTGAATCATCAGTTCTTATTTTTTTGAATCATCAGTTCATATAAAACACCATACGAATCTCAAAAAACACCACAACTTGAATCGTAATACAGCCATGGTGTTTTAACATCTGGAATGATTTTTGTTATTTTTGCAGGTATAAAACACAATACAAATTCCAAAAACACTATGAATTGAATCATAATACAGTTGTGGTGTTTTAACATCTAGAATGATTATATTGCTATTTCAGATGTTAAAACACCATGACTGTAATCACAATACAATGTTACAGACTGTAGATGTTAAAACACCATGACTTGATCATAATTCATTATTTGCAATGTTATGGTGTCTTATATATGTTCATGGTGTTTTACTGTAAAACACAACGTCTTGAATCACAATACAATTAAAACACCATTGCATAAACATAGACAAAACACCATGGACTAAAACATCCGATCGAAACATAATTCTTTTCGCTATATAAGTATAACAATATGGTACTCATATTAAAGATAAAAAACACTCGTTATTATGGTATAATTTTTTTTTTAAAAAAAGAGTTACTATAAAAAATTTATTGACGTTTAAAAAAAGGGAGGAACTTGCATGTGCGTTTCTAAATTTAAAAATGTTAAATTTACTATACCCTTAAACTAAAAAATTAATTATTTTAATGGTAAACACTATTTACAATTTTGTCATTATAATCTCAACCATTAGATTATAGATCAAATGGTGTAGATTCCTTCCTACACTTCTCATAAAACACATCCTTTTTATAATAACCCTACCCTATATATATATAGAAACGGGATTAGGAGAAAACGCTCAAAACTGTGAGAACGGTTCCTGGCCCAACACGTGTCACGCCGCTTAGAAAAGGGCGGAGGGGCTTTTGTCCTTTCATCTTCTGCTTTCTAGTTCCGCTTTTCCCAATATTGTTGGTTTTTAAGATTTTTGACGTTAACCAAATTCAATATTTTAATGGCGTTTAATGGTTTCATTGTATTAACATTTTGACGTTTATGGCGTTTATGGCAACCACAGGAAAAAAAATACAAGCGAAGAAAATAAATTAAAAATCCTAATCGGATCTCTCTTCCCAATCTTCACTGTCATCAGTCTCTATCTTCTTTAATAGTACTGAACTGTCACCAAATATATGACGTTTTATGTAAAACTTAACAAACCCATTGGTTTGATTTTTTTGCCTGCTCGTCTGTTGATATGGCTTTTTTGTGAATGTTTGGCGACATAGATCTATGTCGTGTGAGTGGGTTTTTCGCTTTTTCTTCGTCTTGATCTTCATCCTCATAATCAACCCACTCTTCATTGTCATTGATCTCTTCTCGTCATCCAAACTTTCTTCAAGAACAAAAAATACAAAATGCCATATGACAGGCATCAATATCTTTTTCTTGAATTTTTGCCCATCTCATGCAGCAAAATCTTTCTGACTTACTCACTTCTGATAATAATTCATTTAGTGAAACTTCACGAAGAACAATTATGAATATCCAAGAAAGCATATTAGCCATCTTTGATTTTTTTTTTGGCGTTTTTCAGTGAGTGGTATTTAGTAGTATTGGCGTTTGTTTTTTTTTTTTTTTGTTTGATCAAATGGAAGTTGCTGAGACGTATCATTTTATAGGATGTCTTTTTGGCGCCTAAGTTAGGCGGTGCATTATTATAATAAAGTATTCGTTCTTTCAGTTACTGTTTGTAATTATTGTTTTTGCTAAGCTTTATCTCTGAAATCTGTAACACGTCCCATCTTTCAAGTTTGGCATTTTAGATTCTAATATAATAAATTTTCCCTATCTTCAGTATTACTGATTTGTATTTTTTGTTTCTAGTTACATTTTCAAGTTTGCTTTTTATTTTTTTTATTTTTTTTGGGTTTTTTATAATACCTTTTCAAAGTAATTTTATTATAGTTTGGGAGTTTTTTGGTGGCGTTTAACGGGATGATATCGTTTAAACAAGCATTTTGGCTGTTTTGGCGTTTTTATTATATATGGCGTTTTACTATATAACAATCAACTGAAAAGGAAAATAAAAAAAAGAATACATAAACAATTGATCTTCGAAATCTTCACTGTCAGCAGTCTATTTCATCTTTTTTGAATCATGTTAACTGGCTGGTTCGACTTTCGTATGATTCATTTTATTTTTTTGTTTTTCAAGTAGTTTTATGTGTCGCTGTTTGGAAGCACACAGTCTGACATCATCATCTTTTTCTTAAATATTTGTCCATCTCATGCAGCAAAATGTTATTGAGTTTAGACCTTTTCAGCCAACAATCTTGAATTTCACAATGAACGATGTTTGATTTTTTTTTTAACTTTTTTGGCGTTTTACCGATGAATAGAACGCCACGAAATAAGAGCACCTTAAACCTCAAAATTTGATCATGCTAAAATCAATAATGTTTTGCTGTATGAGATGGACAACATTGTTAATCCTTTGTTAAGAAAGATAACTGACAATGTTGTCCACCCCATACAGCTAAACTTTATTGACAACAAAGCTCAATAATGTTTTTGTATGTTTTGGTGTTATAAATTGGACGGAAGTTGAGGATTAGTCAATAAGATTTTACTAAATGAAATGGACAACATCCTCATTTAAGGATTTTATCCATTTCATTTAGCGAAATCTTACAGACAACCAAACTGAATTTCAAAAAAACACTTTTGGGTTAGAAGGTATTTGATATTTGGGTTTTTTGGCGTTTCTAAGGCTAATGGGATATATGAAATATGGCGTTTGGGTTTTTGTGTGTGTTTTTAATTGAAGGTCTGAGATGTTGTATATATAGGATTTTTTTGGCAGTTTTTTTAGGCGAGATTTTACTCTAGTTAAGTTTGACATTTTATATATAATGGCGTTTTTACAGGGAATGGTCTGGGATTTTTGTTTTTGGCGTTTTATTTCATGAGATGGCGTTTTGTGTGGAGAAGTCAAATGACCCTTTTACCCTTAATGAAGCGCGTCCACGTAATAAAATTGATGTTATTTACGAAAACGCCACCGCGCCAATCTAGTCCATAGATTGTTTTGATCGGACGATCGATAAGTGTTCTCACCGTTCTCACACTTTCTACCGTTTTCTCTAAATCCCGACCCTATATATATATAGGGTGAGAGTTGGCTACAAAGTCCATTTTTCCTACAAAGTGTAGGAAGTGTTCTAAGGGTGACATGTGACATTTAGAGATTTTATATTAAAGGGCATAAAGGTAATTGAATAATTAACTTATTTATGGAAGATTTATTTTTTATACAAAATAAGGAGATTTTTAAGGAACAACATATCTTTTAAGAATTCAAAATTGTAAGTTACTTATAATACAAGGAACGTATACAGAACAAATTAACATGACATGCGATCACTCATGAACAAATTCTTGACGTTGTGTTTTAGCAATTATTAGTTTATTCATGTTGTGTTTTATCAGTTACAAGTGTAAACAACTTTGTTTAGATTATGTATAATACACGAATATAAATAACTTACATTCCGTATAACACACCAGTATAAGCAGTTTATATTCCATATAACACACTAGTATAAATAGCTTAGATTCCGTATAACACACCAGTATAAATAGTGTGACACCTGTGTCACCGCGACCATCAAACAAATTCCAAGCCAATGAAATATTGTATTTATACTTGGGATCTTGTATGAATATGTGTATCTTTTGCACATATCAATTCTTGTTCAATTTCAAACTCTACATCGCTTTCTGGAGAGTTATACGCTAACTGGTGCGTAAACGTACTTAGTTTAAAGCAAAAAGTACTCCGGAACATCGACATATACTTAACATACCTTAAATAACCTTTACATAACTTAGAAATAAGTTTTGAAGGCTTTGGTATGGCAAAAACAAGTTAATTCGCTTACAGGGACTAAACTTGACAAACTGCGAAAGTATGCCAATTTGAACTGTAACGAACATTCCGGAACATGTCCATAAGTTAAACATACCATAAATATCCTTTACAAGGCTTAGAAATAGGCTTTGAGGGGTTTGGTATGCTAAAACAAACTTTTGGATCATTTAGGGACTAAAAGTGTCAAAAAGTGCACAAGTTTGCACTTTCGCGCATAACTTACGTTCTGAATACATCCGGACATCCAAAAATTTATGTAAGCATCCTTATATTATGCCTTAGTGTTTGGCATGATAAAAATCAATTCGTCGCGTCATTTGGATCGTCTTTCGCGCTTATGCGCATTCCGTCGTAATTAAGCGAACATCGGGATCGTACGGCCAAACGAACCAACATCCGGAATATTTTTGAGCATATTTCAAGTCCCCTACACTTTAACTTCATCTTAGAGCCTTGAAATGAGGTTAACGGGGCTTAAAAGTGCCAAAAATGGGCCAAATTACGTGTTTCTGAAGTGCAGGGACCAAAATTGAAAATTCTGATCAGTGAACCTCAGGCGGGGCGCGTAAGGATTGACCAAATCCTTAAGCGGGGCGCGTCAGACTGTCAGACCAGATTCAATGTTTCTAATCAATGCAGTTGGCCTTTCGTTTCGATCAAGGGGCAATGCCCTTTCACCCAATCAAAGGCCAAAGGCCATTTTCAGTAACCACCACATTTTTGACAAGTGTACGCTCCCGATCGTGGCACGATATTCGATACACGATCCTAACGGTTATGCTTTTCCTATAAATACCCCCCCCCCTTTGTTGCAAAACCCACACAATCTGATCTAAAGGCTCTAAGTTGGAACCATTGTTTCATACCTGAGCTATTGTGATCTAGATTAGCATTCGGGGACCCTCCGTAAGTCTTCTTTCGTTCTTTTATTCGCTTTTCGAGTCCGAAAGTCAACGTTTTGTTGACTTTCTGCATTGACCAGCCTATGGTCAACCCGAAGTTCATGGAACTTCATAACGTGAGCGTGATCACGATGGTTATAGTCCGTAGTGACTATACCTACTGATTACCACGTTATCTAGGCTCAGTGACGAGTCGTAGTTTCGGCCAAAATGCGCATTCTTGCGTATTTTGTAACCAAACTACTCGTGGGCATCAAAGCCGTTTGTTTTGATGCCAAACCTGTTTTCTAAACTTAGTTAAGCATGTTTTAACATGCTTAGCTCGTCACTTTTAGTTTAGTGCATATATAGGGTCGTAAGGTAAGCGATCTAAACCATCGCTTATACTTTCGAACCCGACCTATTTGGTCGATCATTAGGATCCGGCCAAACACATTAGGTGACCATAGCTATAACCGTCCGAGGTTATACCTTGTGATCACGATGTTAGGCGTTCCAGACGCGTTCTACGCGAACGACGCGTAAGGTAGCATAAGCTACCTAAACGGGTCGTAATGGGTCGCAAGCACTTAGGTTAAGTTTCATTTTAGTATGTAGGCTTTGTTAAACCATACTACACGAGTCTCCATACTCGTTTGGTTTACGAACCCGCGTACTATCCGATCCTTCCGATTTGGTCCGGTATATTAACATAGCTACCTATTAGGTGCCGTTTGATATCCCGTGATCTTTAGCATTATCTGGTTATTATACAAGGAATTCAAAGCAATCTCAGGTGAGTACATTGAACCCCTCTTTTACTGTTTTCCAAACTGTTTTGGGGTGAAACACATGTGCCTACTTGTTACTTTCATGCTTTCCGGTTTTCACATCATATACTTGCTATGTTCGATAGTACATATATAGTACATGATTTCATTGTGTTTATGCTATGTATGCCCATTGTGTGCGTACTTAGTACATTGCCTTACATTACATGCTATGTATGCCCATTGTGTGCGTACTTAGTACATTGCTTTACAATACATTTCATGCTATGTATGCCCATTGTGTGCGTACTTAGTACATTGCTTTACAATACATTTCATGCTACGTACGCCCATTGTGTGCATACGTAGTACATTGTTTCACATTGCATTTCTGTTGCATATGCTCATCCAGCATATGAACACATTATACTACATTTTGAACCGTTGTACTCTACAATACATTTCATGCTACGTACGCCCATTGTGTGCATACGTAGTACATTGTTTCACATTGCATTTCTGTTGCATATGCTCATCCAGCATATGAACACATTATACTACATTTTGAACCGTTGTAACCATTTGACTATGTGAACCGTCTTAACCTTCGATTATATGAACCGTTTGTAACCATTGAACCGTGTAAACCAGTTGTATCCGTTGACATGACTTACAGTTGACAATAGACATTTGACTATACATAAACAGTTCTACCGTTGTTAAACATTTCATCTTGATGGTTTGGTTTGAGTAAGTGATTAAGTAACGAGGCATGTGTAATATAATACAAGCATGGTGGATACGCCGCTGGTACTTCCTATATATAAGTGTTTGTATGGTATTACATATCGTAGCATTACTTGAATCATTTCAATTTGAGACATATGACATTTTATACAAATAACACACTTTTCATGAGACATTGTTTTACAAACGACTTATCTTATACAAACTCATTTTACATGGTTACCCGTTTAAACCAT
Source organism: Helianthus annuus (assembly GCF_002127325.2). Lineage (NCBI taxonomy): Eukaryota > Viridiplantae > Streptophyta > Magnoliopsida > Asterales > Asteraceae > Helianthus > Helianthus annuus. Next base: position 177,514,225 of record NC_035441.2, read on the forward strand.
ACAGTGTTATCTTATTTATACATATCATTTGATTTTACCGTTTTTCAAATGATTTACAAGACAAAGCAAAATACGAGGTTCACGACTAAACATTTTCTCAAACACAAGTCATGAATTCCGTTTTCACAAAACCAATGTATCTCACAGGCATTTTTATGCTGACGTACATATTTTCACATGTGTTTTCAGGAGACGATGCGTAGTACTTATCAAGACATACTTAGGCGGACCTGTGCCTTAGTGACTTAAAACGAGACAAGAACTAGTTAATTTATGTTATGTACTCTTCGGTTCTTGTTTAAAGAAATGTAAACTTTCATGTTTGATTAATAAAACGAAACTTCAACTGCCATGGATTTGAAACAATTGATTCTGTTACAACACTCCCCGATGTTTCCGCCACGATTTGTATGTTCTTCGTGGTCGGGGTGTGACAGAAAAGTTGGTATCAGAGCCAATGGTTATAGGGAATTAGGTTATTAGTAATGCTTTGACCTAGTCTATAACCTTCCTTGGACCCTAACGCGAGTTTACTTGCGTTTAGTCATAAAACAATACTGTCGCCTATCCTTAGGCGACGACCACAACAAGAACATAAATTTCAAAACCGCTTTGAAAACTAATCATCCGTTCTAGGATGATTGATTACTAGGTTTTGAACCCTCTGTTATAAGGTTTTGAACCCCTTTGAATTTTCAAAACTCTCGTCAAAGTTTTGGGTCCTAAATAGTGTGAACACGTGCAAACTGGAAGAGTGGATGCCTGTACCCTGGGTTTTTTTGTCTAAGGTTAGAGTGTTCGTACAAATCCACATAATCGGACCAGTCACTCTTACCTGGGAACTCTTGGGGTGAGTGTCCACTTATAGGCGAGCATGTCTTTGCGATACACTATGAGGATCTATTTGCTTTGATTCAGTCTTGGTGTTGTTTGTTTGCTTCATGGATTCAAACAAATGACCATCAACCATGATTATGGCCGGTACTTGTAACATCCTATTCTTACCCAATGCCATTTCATTTGTTTTCTTTCTTGTCTCTCATTTAGAATGCCTCCTCGACGCGAGAACCAGATAGCGACTGCAGAACTGGCAGAGATCATTGCGCAGCAAATGGCTGCTCAATTCCCAAACCTCTTTGCTCAATGGAACCAAGCCAACAACAACAATAATGCCGCCTGCAACTTCAAGACGTTCAACTCAGCTAAGCCATCAAAGTTTTCTGGGTCTCAAGGAGCGACTGCACTTCTGCAATGGTTCGAGAGTTTAGAGAACACCTTCAGACATGTTCAATGTCCAAGCGAGCGAAAGGTAGAATTCGCATCTAGCGTATTTGAGAAACGAGCTTTGACATGGTGGAATGGTGTGATGAGAGATAGGGGTGCCGATGTGGCACTGGCTCAAACATGGCAAGAACTTCGAGCTCTGATGATGAAGGAATTCTGTCCTCGACACGAGATCAGGGCTTTGGAAACGGAGTTCGACAATCTTAAGCAAATTAGCGGTGAGCATCGAGCCTACACGGACCGTTATGAGGAGTTAAGTTTGTTATGCCCGGATATGATTACACCTTTGGATAAGGCAATCGAAAAGTACATTGATGGCCTCCCTGACTCAATACAAGACATTGTGACTGGTAGCAACCCTACTACAGTTAGACAGGCCATTGAGCTATCTGCAACCTTGACTGAATCAAAGATCAGGAAAGGTAAACTTTTCCGAAAAGGTGACAAGAAACCGGTCGGGGAATCGAACCCAATCGGGGAATCAATGATCATGGATGAACAGACTGAATCCTCTAATAAGTCAAAGAAGCGAAAGGCTTCTCAGAACTTCGCCGTGGTCGCTCACAATGGTCAAGCCGTCCCCAACCAACCAGCTCAACCCCCTGCTAGGAAACCATACAATGGAACTGCACCCTTGTGCAACCAATGTAGCCTCCATCATCACGCCAATGTACAGTGCCGCCAATGCCAAACTTGTGGGCTTATAGGCCACACAGCAAGAGTCTGCCCAGCTGCAGCTGCACCAAACCAAGCTGGCAACAATCCTGCTCAAGGTCGTTTTCTACCAGGCTCTTGTTTCAACTGTGGCGAGATGGGTCATTTCCGAAGAAATTGCCCAAGGCTTGCTAATGCAAATCCAGCACAGGGATAAGCATCTGACTGACTAGAAGACAACATCGTTTAGAAATAATCACGTCTTATGTATTATTTTCTTTTGTGGTCAAGATCCAAGAAACAGTTGTCATCGTTGTTTATAAATAAATCTTTTATTTACATTGCAATGTATTTCTATGGTTGCATGTATAAACGACATATCCCTTACAATACCGTCAACCAAAGAACCGTATTCCTTGAGGAACAAACTACCCCCAAAATTCTCCCATTATATAATCGCTTGCGTCTTCCACGAAATTCCTAAGTACCCATTTATTCTAAGGAAACGAAGTACAAAGCGCAGGTTACAACACAAGACGAATACCCAAAGTACCTTAGGGTTCCGATTTATGGAGGATAACATCTCGTAGTCCTCCCATTATACAACACTTTCCGCTGCTAGAGCAGTGCTTGATCGCTTCATCCCTTCGCATTCATCCAGTTTCCAATTTAACATCATCACTAAGGTAAATTTCATGTTCGTTTATTGTTTATTTAAATACGCCTTTGTAATTTTTTACTATACCTGCTGGATATTATGATATTTGATTTCCCCTGCTGCATCTTTTGACTTTTGTGGAAATTCAATTGACTGATGAAGTCAATCAGGTGTTTTTTGATTTTCCTTATAGCGTTCAGATAGTGAGAGAAAGTTGAGTAAAATAAATTTTTGGATGATAGTGAAGGAATTAAGGAAATGAAGGTTCATGAAGAAAATAAACATTGTAAAATTATTTTATTGATGATTTTAATAAGCTTAAACATGGACTATTTATACACAGACTGACTTTCCACGAGTATAGTATCGGTAGTGCTAACAAATGCTTACATAACCTCAGATAGTATACAAAGATAAGCTTAAGTAATTTCATTCAGCAGTTCTCTCTTCCAATTTAAATCCATGTTTAGAATAACCTATGTTCAACTCACTTGTCTTTTGGCAATTTTATGCCAAACAGCAGTTCTCTCTTCCAATGTAATTATAAATTTAAGCTATAATGATATGGAAAGGAAATATTAGAAAACTTTGATGTTTTTTATTTTAAATAACATGATTTGAGGTGGATGATTCAGTCATGATTTTCTGATATTTTAGATGAATTGACATTTGTAAAATTGTAGCAGAGCGTTTAGGTTATACATTAAGTTAATATACTATTTGTTTTTCGCTAAATTGGTTGAAATTGTCCTATTATCATATACATTATACACAAATTAGCACTTGGCACATTCATATCTGGCAATCTTTTTGGTCATTTGTATGTGATATCATTCAAAGTGAAAGTTTTATGAATATCCTTATAATCAAACTTACACACTGTTGCATTCTTATTTACAGGAGCAATGTGGTGGAGTATCCTGCTTTATGATAAGTAACCATCCCTATTCTAACTTGCTAGGTGCCCCTGAAATTATGTATGGTTCTTCTTTCATCACTTGTATATCTCTCCGTTTTACCTTTAGCAATCCTGCTTTATCAGACTTGTAAGTTGAAATGCCCCCAGACGCAAAACTCATTTGTCGTTTGAAAATCTAAATAAATAGACACCATTCATGTCATTTTAGGTACCATGTTCATTATTATTACTATATCTTTATAGTTTATACTCTTACCGTCTTCAAGAGTTTCTTTCTATTTATATCAGCTCTTTTATGTGCAATGCTAAACAGAATCAGTGGTGTCACGGGAGTAGAATTACTGTCCGGTCTTCATTGGTACTTGAAAAACTTATGTGGGGCCCATATATCATGGGATAAAACTGGTGGTTCACAACTATCTTCTGTGCCTAAGGCAGGGTCTCTTCCTCGTATGAAAGATGACGGACTTCTAATACAAAGGCCCGTTCCTTGGAATTACTACCAGAATGCTGTTACATCTAGTTGTAAGCTCATATTTTTTTAACATAAATACGTGAAATATCTACAAGGTTTACTGTGTTTAACTTTGACCTTCTAATTGTTTATATGGTCATATTTTTTGAAGATACGTTTGCCTGGTGGGACTGGGAAAGATGGGAAAAGGAGATCGACTGGATGGCTCTTCAAGGCATTAATATGCCTTTGGCATTTACTGGGCAAGAAGCTATCTGGCAAAAAGTATTTGCGGTATTTACTTTTTCACTCTTAGCATTCTGACTTTATAAATATTAACTAGTGGGTTCGAAACGTAGATAAAAATAAGTAAACGGGGAGAGTTAAAGTTGTTTGATGTTTTAGTTAAGGGACTAAACATGTCATTACTAAAGGTGAGGTGTTAAAGTTGTTTATTTCCTAAAGTTGAGGGGAGAAAGTTGTTTTAGTTAAGGGGCTAAAGTTGTTTATTATTAAAGTTGATAGGACCAGATAACTAACATTATATCTGTCCAGATTTGTCTTGTGAACCGGGTTACATTTATTGTTTTCCTTCTCTTGTTAAACATTATTTATTTATTTATTTATTTTTGCAGAAATTTAATATTAGCAGTTCAGACTTGAACGATTTCTTTGGAGGTCCTGCATTTCTGGCATGGTCTCGCATGGCCAACTTGCACGGGTGAGCTTTGTTTTCTTATTGTACTTCATGGTTATCACCTTGCACTTCTTATTGGTGTCGTTTAACTGGTTTTGTTTAATCGTATATGTAAATATTATATAATGGTTGCAGATGGGGTGGCCCACTGCCACAAAGTTGGCTAGATCAACAACTTGCAATGCAGAAGAAAATTCTCACTACGTGGACGGTCACAGACTTTTTCAAGCCTATCCACCAATAATTTGCCTTTAAATCTTGATACATCTTGTCAGCATCAGGATGGACTGAATATTTGGAACTATGGGCTTCCTGGAGGATAACATCTCGTAGTCCTCCATAAATCGGAACCAATATACGTCCATTCAGCCTCAAGATTCCATCCTTGCTAAGAGTCAACTGCTCCTCAGTTACTCCTAGCTTTTCACTTGGATAGTTAGCTTCCAACACAGCCTCTCGCTGTGCAGCTAAAATCCTTTCAATTAAATTGTTCTTGACCTCAATGCTCTTGGCATTGATTCGAATAGGTTTTACCCTTTCTTTCCTGCTTAAGGCATCAGCGACCACATTCGCTTTGCCGGGATGGTACCTTATTTCGCAATCATAGTCATTCAAGGTTTCCATCCAACGGCGTTGCCTCATGTTCAACTCTTTCTGGTTGAACAGGTGCTGGAGGCTTTTGTGATCAGAATAAATCACAAATTTAATACCATAAAGGTAGTGCCTCCACAATTTCAGTGCAAATACAACGGCACCCAACTCCAAATCATGGGTGGTGTAATTCTTTTCGTGCACCTTTAATTGCCTTGAAGCATAGGCAATCATCTTGCCCTTCTGCATAAGCACACACCCCATGCCCGTGTGTGATGCATCGCAGTAAACTACGAATTCATCTGTACCCTCAGGTAGTGTCAACACAGGTGCGTTGCTTAGCTTCTGCTTTAGTATTTCGAAGGACTCTTGCTGCTTTGGGCCCCAATTAAACTTTTCTTTCTTCTTGGTTAGGGAAGTCAAGGGCGCAGCAATCCTTGAAAAATTTTCAATAAACCTCCGGTAGTATCCTGCTAACCCCAGGAAACTACGTATTTCGGTAGGCGTCTTTGGTTCTTGCCAGTTCATGACTGCCTCTACCTTAGCGGGATCCACTTGGATACCACGCTCACTCACAACGTGACCTAAAAACTGAACCTCTCTTAGCCAGAATTCACATTTCGAGAATTTGGCGTAGAGCTTCTCACGCTGTTAGTAATTCGAGAATGCAACGGAGGTGCTTCTCGTGGTCTGCTTGGTTCTTGGAATATATAAGGATATCGTCGATGAAGACTATGACAAATTTGTCCAAATACGGCTTACGGACGCGATTCATGAGATCCATGAACGCAGCCGGTGCATTCGTGAGCCCAAAAGGCATCACTAGGAACTCGTAATGACCATAGCGAGTCCTAAATGCTGTCTTATGTACATCTTCATCTCTGACCCTTAGTTGATGATAGCCCGACCTCAAGTCGATATTTGAGAAATAGCTTGCTCCTTGCAGCTGGTCAAATAGATCATCGATCCTCGGTAAAGGATATCTGTTCTTTATGGTAACTTTATTTAGCTCTCGGTAGTCGATGCACAACCGCATCGATCCGTCCTTCTTCTTTACAAATAGGACTGGTGCTCCCCAGGGAGATGAACTAGGTCTGATAAAACCTTTCGCCAGCAGTTTATCCAACCGGGTCCTCAGTTCTTTCATTTCCGTTGGAGCTAGCCTGTAAGGTGCTCTTGCTATCGGAGCTGCTCCAGGAATGATGTCTATTCTGAACTCCACTTGTCTATCTGGTGGCAAACCAGGTAGTTCTTCAGGAAAAACCTCGGGGTATTCAGAAATGACAGGAAGATCCTCGATCTTCGGCTTAGGTTCTTCTATTATCACCTGAGCCATGTAAATTACACAGCCTCTGTTTAAACACCTAGAAGCTTTGAGCATAGATACGTCCTCGGGCAACCCGTACTGCGTATCTCCTCGAATGGTAAGAGATTCACCACTCGGAGTCTTTAAAACTATCTGCCTTTTGCCGCAAATGATTTGGGCCTGGTTATGGGATAACCAGTCCATGCCTAGCACAATGTCGAAACCCGCTAGTTTGAAGGGAAGTAGAGATAGAGGAAAAGAATGGTTCCTAATAGACATTTCACATCCTTCTAGAACAGTAGAGACGGTTTCTATCGTGCCGTCTGCTAACTCTACTTCGTATTTCACATCAAGGGTTTTGATAGGCATGTTTAGTAGTTGGCAAAATTTCTGGTCTACAAAGGATTTATCAGCGCCAGAATCGAATAGTACTCTTGCAAATATATTATTTACGAGAAAAGTACCTGTAAGCACGTTGTCGTTCTGGACCGCTTCCTTTGCATCCATGCGAAAAACTCTCGCATTTGACTTCTTTGTCTCTTCCGCCTTCTTGGCATACTTAGGGCAGTTACTCTTGATGTGCCCCTTTTCGTTACAACCATAGCAGGTTGCATCCTTGATCTTTTTGCACTCCACAGTCTTATGATCCTTGGACTTGCATAGTCCACAAGAAAGAGTCTTTGATTGCGACTGTGAGTTTGATGCAAATCTGCACTTCCCAGAGTGGGGTTTCTTGCAGATTTTGCAGTTGGGCCTTTCACCAGCTTGCCCATCTTTCTTCGCCTCCGACCCCTTTTTGCCATCACCGTTTCCACGGTGCCTTTTCCCTGACCTCCGCGAGGTATCATCCTCGCGTTTCCTCTTCTCAGCCTCCTTGCTCCTTAGTGTCCTCAGACGGACAGCGTCTAGGGTGAGAGACAAGGATAGGTCAGTAACTGACCTGAAGGTCGTCGGCCGGGAGGCCTTTACACTTGCCTTTATTGCGGGCTCTAATCCCCCAATGAAACGGGCGATTCTTCTGGGTTCTGGTGTCACAAGGTATGGGACCAGGCAAGACATCGTATTGAAGCTCGTCAGATACGCCTGGCAGTCCAGGTTCGTCATCACTAGTGACACAAAATCAGCCTCGATCTTCTCAACCTCATGCTGAGGGCAGTAGTTCTCCTTAATGAGAGCAATAAATTCCTCCCACGTCATTTTGTATAAAGCAGACTTACCAGATGCCTGCACCAACGCTCTCCACCATGCCAGGGCCTCGCCCTTGAATGACTGGGACACATACTTCACCACATCCCTCTCTGCACACCCGCTGATGTCCACAATAGTGTCCATCTCATCTAGCCAGGTGATACAATCCACAGCACCTTTCTCCCCTGTAAATTCCCGGGGTTTACAAGATACAAAGTATTTGTAGGTGCAACCCTTAGCATTTGATGCATCAGTATATTCTCTATCGCGATGAACGCTGTTCTCAGTGGACGAGTGTTTGTCGTCATCTTTCTTGGGTTGAGAGGGTGGTTTGGAGTGTGTTTTTGGTTTAGAGGGTGGTTTTGACACGGTTCTGCCTTGGGACTCAGTACATTGACGATCAAGAGCTGCCTGAACAGCATTGTCAATCAGAGCCTTTAGCTGTGCGCTTGTCAAATGCACTGGCGTATTGTCGTAGTCATCTTCATTAGTATGGCTATTCTCTCCGTTGGGATCCGCCATTGTAACTTGAATCTGTTACAGAAGATAACAAAATTTTATTCAGGAGATTATTATATAATCGTCTTTTATGACAATTTGTCAACCATGGTACAGAGACCATATTTGGTTAACCTATTATTTCATTATACATTAGGATTTGAATATATCCTATTTTAGCTATATAAATAGTATTGGCGGCATAAAGCCTAATCACGAGGATGTTTTATAATATTAGCCGAGATTCCAGAGAATCAAAGGCATAGAGGTTTGAACTGTAGTTCTCTTACCCCTTTCTGGCAGGGAGTCATAGACCACCACTGTCTTTTGTCTTTATAAGACAATTATTATGGCCCATAGGCACTACACCTCTAATGGATGTTTCAATATGGTTGGCCCGTAGGCACTACATCACTAATGGATGTTTTAATAAGATTGGCCCGTAGGCACTACATCACTAATGGATGTTTTTAATAATGCTGGCCCGTAGGCACTACATCACTAATGGATGCTTTGATAATATTGGCCCGTAGGCATTACATCACTAGTGGATGTTTTAACAATACTGGCCCGTAGGCACTACATCACTAATGGATGTTTTAATAATATTGGCCCGTAGGCATTACATTGCTAATGGATGTTTTAACAATACTGGCCCGTAGGCACTACATCATTAACGGATGTTTTAATAATATTGATCACCTTCATTGGTGATTTAACCCACGATTTATAAATCATTTAGTTGGGTTGTGAAATCCTTAAAGGATTATTGTATAAGAATGACGTGCGTGATTTTAACGAATCACATCTGCCATGATTGTTAACATGCGTACAGAGGCTAACAGGGAATCAGAATCTTTTTAATTAGGCCGTACCATCTTGACTGGATCTTAAAAGACACCAAGCTAGGTTTCACCTTTTAAGATTCTTTATTTAGGCAGATCAATTAAAAGGATTGGTTTTGATTTATTTCATATATATATTAAAACAAAACTCATAACATACACTCCATAATCTCAATACAATTACATATCGCCCTAAACGGGTCTTTCAAATAGTATATACCTCCATAGAGGTATAAAATAAGTGACAAGTCCACGCAGGGACTAACATAAGATAGGTGTCCATGCAAGGACTAAAAGATAAGTCCACGTAGGGACTGAAATATGATAAATGTCCACGCAGGGACTTATTTCGAAGTAGAAATTACATTAGTATAACTATTAAGGGCTAGTGGTCACGTTTCTTCTTTTTGCCCTTTAGTAGATTCGCCAAGCCCTTGAGAAATCCTCGGTGGCTTTTCTTTTCTTCCTCGAACTCTCTCTCCACACGATCTAGTCGATGGAGTATCTCTTCCTGTTCAGGAGGAGAGAAACGTGGTTGCGGTGCTTGATGCGGAACTGGGGGTCTGGGAGGTATTTGATACCCATGAGCTGAGTAGTCCGGTGGTCCCATGTTCCCATGAGCTCCGTCGGGGTAACGCACATTATATCTAGCCGACACCACATATGGGTCGCGCTCATAATTGTAGTTGTATGGTGCTTGTGACGGTTCGAACGGGTTGTAAGCCGTTGGACCCGTGTAAGCAGGTATGGGTTGGTCATACCCAAATGGTGGCGAATTTGGTGCAGCTGGTGCGGAGTTCGCCTCCTGTATAGGACTTGAAGGTCCTTCTTCTTGTAGTGGCGGATAGTGGCTACTACTAGAGTGTCGAGGAGTGCTGAAGTGGATACCCCCTCCTCCTCGGGTGGACATACGAGCATTTGTCCTCCTACGCCTTGGCGGATCAGGCATTACTGGTTGCGCCGGTGGCGGAGGTGGTGGCGTAACTGCCTCAAAGCGTGAATCCTCAGAGGGATCCTGTGGATGTCGCGGTTGTTGTGATGTCTGTTGAGGTGGCGTGTAGTACCACTCATGTCGGTTAAACAACGCTTGGAAACTGTCTGGCCCCTGATAGGGTGTGCCATGGAAGGATGACCCATCAGAGACTTCTATCGGATGCGTGGGCGTACCACGTGCTGGTTCAGTAGGATCCTCATCTTCCTCCATGGGATCTTCAGAAAAGTGGTCTTGTGGACCAAGCGGAACAAATCCAGAAGGTTCCTGTATGTAATCAGCTGGATTGAAGTGGCCTATGAAGTATGGGGTAGGGTTGTCGTAATTTCGGTGTGATACCGAACGTTGTAGAGGTATGAAGGAAGGTTGTGGGTTGTTGGGATCATTCTCTGAGTTTGGCCCAAAGGAGTGCCGATAAGATGGCGTCGAGCTGTGCGAGGTGGAATGCCTCGCGGGTTCGTAGAGATCTCTTCGTCGTTGTGGTTCTTCGCTCCTTGTCATTGAAGGATGTCTTGTACCAGATGGTCCAGCTTCGTTATCGTGATGTGTCACGATTTCTCCTCTGCCTCTTCTTCCCCTTCCTCTTCCTCGGAATATAACAGGTGGCATTTTCCTGCTCCAAAACTTATTAAAATCGAAATGAAAGTAATGACAAAAAGGAGTATTAATCCGAATTTGTCCTAAGTTATTGTCTAGACTCAAGTATGTGCAATTGTGTCATTGAGATTAAACACAATAGGGTAGTGTTTAATTCACTCAACGTTGGCTCTGATACCAACCTGTCACACCCCGATTTCCACGTGTCTCACCAGTGGGCCCGGCGGGGGATTACCGTGACGATGTTGGCAACAATATAGTCAAACCACACAATTATATAATGCACAGCGGAAGCTTAAGATAAATATATAAACTTCAACCTCTGGTTGTAATATCAAATGTATTACAGAAGTTGAATATATCCACAGCGGATCAAAAAGTAATAAATATTGTTCATTCAGATGCAGCATCGAGTTTGCGAGACTATGTACGATGCTTAGGACGCCTATACCAGCCCATTTCGTATAGTACCTGCACTTAATCTTTTTGGGGAAAATACGTCAGTTTACACTGGTAAATACATTCAACTGACACATTTGAAAATGTTTATTAAAATTGATTTGAATGCACAAGGCACAAACTCTTTTATAACTTGGGAAAATTATAATAATCTTGTGAACGTTTTACATGTTCTTTTATGCGTTCAGTAGCCCGGGTCGTGCCGGGTTAAAGATTTATAGACACACCACATTGCGTAAAACCGTAGTATAAAAACCAACGGCTACGTCTTTTAATTTAATGTCGACAATATATACCGGGTGTACGCCTACACCGGGATGTCGATGGTCGTGGCCATTTCGTAAAATGATGCCAAGGATATCCGGGACAACGGTCATTAAACCCCCCAAAGGCTTTTAAGAAACAAAACTGTTTAAATGAGCCGATCATATTATTTAATTAACCACCTCAGCGATGGAAGAATATAATGCTCAATCAAGCGGTATTAATATACCGTAACCCAAGCCCATATAGGGGAAATAAGTTAAAGTATTTACCTTTGCAAGTATATTTCCTTAATTTGGATTAAATCACCGATAGCTTTTACTGGGGCTCCTAATCTGGAACGAAGGTTTTAATTAACCTCTTAGAATCCTAACGAGTCGTTATAATGGCCGTAGCCTAGACCGGTTGTTTCCGATATATATAGATATGGTTTAATCGCACGAAAAGGAGAAAACCGAGAATGAAGTGTGATTCTGACCCAACAAGTTCAGAGACTTGTTTTATATAGGTCTAAGGTTCACACTCTGGATTTTGGGGTTCAAATAATATAATTTGACCCGTATCGGCTAAATTATGAAAACTAGTTTCATAAGCCGAACCGTGCGCGCATGTAACATCCCATAATTTATAAGGTTAGATACTTTAATATTTAAAAGTTTATGATTAGTTATGATTATTTTGTAAATAACTTAAAGGAAGTTTACTAAAATGTAGAGGGGTATTAATGAAACAATAAACCAACATGGAGGGTTAAGAATGTAAAAGTTTATATTAAATCATTTAGTAAAATTAAAATCCCAGAATGTTCTGGGGGTGTTGGTCGCGACCAGAGAAGGGAAAAAGGGGGAAACCCTAATTGCATGATTCAACCTCAAAATTCAGCAAGATTGTGAAGGATTAGAGTCATAAATCGCATGCTAGTGTCTAAATACTCTCTAATCCAAGTGTTTTGAACATAAGGTAAGATAAAATCTCACAATTTGATGTTTGTTGATGAACTAGGGTTTATACCAATTCGTGAATTAGTATGAAATTAGATTGTATATGAGTTAGAATCATCATGTAGAAGGTATATTGTGCATGAATTCGATTTACTAAAGAGTTTGGGGGAAAAACCCACTTGTTCTAGCATGACAGTGAATAGATTGTTGATTAGTGAGTAAATCTTCAAATAAAATTGTATGAATGATAGAGTGTTGGTAGATTATATTGTGTAGAATGAATATTTGAACATGAGTGATTGATTATGTGAAAGGTGATGTATTCTAGTGAATTTATGCATAAGATACATGTACATAAGGCTTGATAAGTAGTACGCATGTTAGGTGTTTGATGAAATACCTCAATGATAATCTAAGTAGTCTAAATAAATCGTTGTGAATGGATTTGTATGATGAAATTAAAGTATTGTCAATTGTTATATGAGTAGCATTGATACTTGAAAGTGTGATTAAGAATGTAAGAGCTATGATCTAAATAAGAACGAATTCATGTAGGATCGAAAGAAGAAGGAGCTAGTTCCGGATCACAAACAAAGGCACAAGATCGAGGTAAGTTCGTTACTTACATTTTAGTTATGAGTTTAATCAATCGCCTCCTTTGATTATTTGATTTACAATTTAATGTGCTCGTTTCAAACAAGAATGTGAAAGTGAGAATCCGTAGCGAACCATAGTGATTGGCTCGGTTCGGGTTCGAATGGAAGGGAATTAAATGGAAGTCTTCTCCTTAATCCGTACTAAACGGGTTATTGGGGACTTTTGAGAGATAGTATGCTTATTCAACTAGAATGATTTGAAATATAATAAGAATGATTGGTAAGATATCTCGTAAACCCGTGAACATGTATTATAAGCGAATGAAAATGTTAAGTGCACTACGCTAATGTATATGTTTTATTGAATGGTTGTAGGTAAAGCACAAGTTTAATCGTCGTTGCGTCACTCGGATATGAACACACCTTGATCACCCGTGATGCGCTTCCGCCTCTTTTGTAGTAATTTCAAATGTTAATAGTTTTGTAATGTCTAGTTGTGTTGAAGTCTTTAATCTTTAACTAGTCGTTTGCAAGTATTTAGTACTTAGAACTCAATGTTTGAAATGGTGGTTGAAAATGTTATGTTCTTTTGGTGTTTTAGGGAAAGTGTCGTAGTTTGAGTATTTTGATAAAGTATAAACAGGGAATTTGTCCAAGTTACGAATGGGTCATGCCCAAATTTTAAATTTTTAGGTGATTAAACTATGTGTCGTTCTTGTGACTTTCAAGTACCAAATTAGAGGGTGTTACAAGTTGGTATCAGAGCCTAGGTTTGAGGGATTCGAACACATTGTAGTGCCCGAACTCAAACCGAAAGCTCGCAAGGATGGGTGTGTTCGCTCCGAGACGCAAATAGAGGTAAAACTTTTAAGAAAGCTTTATAGTAATTAATGTTACAAGTTATAAAGTGTTAGAAAGAAGTTTTGAATGTAGTAATAGTGATAAATGGTGCATTAGAATACTTGGGGGTTAGTAGAATTGAAACCGTGTGCGAAAACGGTTCGGAATGGTCAAAAACATGAATTTTGGGGTGAATTTCGCTGGGCGCTACCGTAGCTTACGGTGGCCACCGTAAGCTACGGTAGGTACTGGGCAAAAATAATGCTGTCGTAAGACAGGAGAGAAGCACCGTAAAGCATAACTCAGCACCGTAAGCTACGGTGCTCACCGTAGCTTACGGTGACTATCAAAGTTGCTGAATTTCTTTTATGTTGTTTGTTTGATTATGGGGATTGATTTAATTAGTTCCTAAGACCCCGTAATCCTTTGTTAAGGTCATTTTTACACCAAGAAAGTTGAAAGACGTTATTTAATAAGAAAGAAAGTACGACTTGATATAAGAATGGTTTAACAACACGACATTATCATCAATGATGATGACGTTTAAAGTATGAATTACAAATAGAATGAAGTATATGATAGAATGAGTATGTATGTGTTAGAGGGATGTACGAAAGAGGAATTTTAATATATAGAATGGATGTTTTATGTAGATGACGGACGCACGTAACATAGATGATGCTGAAATAGCCCGTCAAGAAGCACTTAATGATAAGATGATGGAAGCGGCAGAAAAAGTAATGAATGCCAACCTTCCCAAGCTAGCTCAAGAAGTTGAGAGCCGAGTTTTAGGGATTGTTGATGAGATGATGGCTAGCAAGATTGAGGAGTTAAAGGAAATGATTGAAGGATCCACAACTAGAAGTAAGGAACGAAGGTGTACATATAAGGATTTTATGGCGTGTAATCCCTTTTCATATAAAGGGGAGGTGGATCCAATAAAGTGTCAAAGATGGATAGCCAATGTTGAAGCTGTATTTGTGCGTAGTCGATGTGAGAAGGAAGATCAAGTAATGTTTGCTACGGGTCAACTTCAGCAACAAGCCAAGGATCGGTGGGATACTAAATGTAAAGAGATAGGGGAAGAAGGACTCCAAACTTTAACATGGCAAGAGTTCAAAGAATTGTTCCTGAAACATCATTGCCCGCAATCGGCAATTGATAGAATACAAGATGAGTTCTTGCATCTTCGTCAACAGAATGAGTCTATTGATGAAATTACCAATATATTCTACGATAAGTTGAAGTTCTGTGATGATTTCGTCAAATCTGAAAGGATGAAGATCAATCGGTACTATGGAATGTTGAAGGCTGAGTATAGGGAGTTCATTACTCCTTCAAAGTGTGAAACTTTGGGTGAACTCATCAATCTAGCCCGGGATAGAGAGATAGAACTGAAGCGACAAGTGGAAAGAGGAGAGAAACGGCCTGCTGAAAAGCCATCAACTACGAGCCCCTCCAAGAAGCCTAAGCAACACGACACTAGAAGTAAAGGAGGATCAAAAAGTAGTATTCCCCCATGCAAAACTTGTGGAAAGCTTCACACCGGAGAATGTTTAATGGGAAAGAAAGGGTGCTACAACTGTGGTCAGGAGGGACATCCTTACTTTAAGTGCCCTAGTCCCGTGAGGACGTGTTTCAATTGTTTCACTCCCGGTCATGTAAAAGCTGACTGTCCAAAGCTTAAACAACAAGGGCAGAAGGATGAAAAGAAGAATGAAAATCAGAAGGCTCGGGGAAGAATGTTTCAGATTACTACCGAGGAAGCCAAGGCCTCACCGAATGTCGTGTCAGGTATTTTCTTAATCAACCAAATACCCGTGAATGTGTTATTCGATTCTGGTGCTAGCAAATCTTTCGTGTCAGACGAACTTATGTGTTATCCCTCTTTTAGAAAGGAACGAATGTCTGTACCCTTAGAAGTAGAAGTAGCGGATAGTAAAAGTTATTTGTTATGTGAAATTTGTAAGAATTGTAAGATAACCATAGAAAACGAAGAATTTGAAATAGATCTCATTCCTATGACTTTGGGGGAATTCAAGGTGGTAGTCGGGATGGACTGGTTATCCCGCTATCACGCGGAAATTCAATGCGAGGCGAAAGTTATTCATGTATTCTCACCTAGTGGGGCTCGAATAAGCATTTGTGGGGAAAGAAAGTTAGAGACAAAACTGTGCACGATTGTCGAGGCGGTGAAGCACGCAAGGAATGAGGGTAAGGTTTACTTGGTTTATGTAGTGGATACAAGACAGAAGGTGCCTGAAATTGGAGAAGTAGAAGTGGTGAATGAATATGCGGATGTGTTTCCGGATGAATTACCGGGATTGCCACCTGAGCGAGAGGTGGAATTCCGAATCGAATTAAACCCGGGTGCCAAGCCAGTGGCTAAAGCTCCTTATAGATTAGCTCCCACTGAGATGCGAGAGCTAATGACACAGATACAGGAATTACTCGATAAGGGTTTCGTACGCCCGAGTGTGTCGCCTTGGGGAGCCCCGGTACTCTTTGTGAAAAAGAAAGACGGCACGATGCGCATGTGTATAGATTATCGAGATTTGAACAAGTTGACCGTGAAGAATAAATACCCTTTACCTCGAATAGATGATCTTTTTTACCAACTGCAAGGAGCAAGTTGGTTTTCAAAGATCGATTTGCGTTCGGGGTATCACCAACTTCGGGTACGGGAAGAAGATGTTGCGAAAACTGCGTTCAGGACCCGATACGGGCATTACGAGTTTTTAGTAATGCCATTCGAACTAACTAACGCCCCGGCCGCTTTCATGGATTTGATGAATAGAGTATGTCGGCCCATGCTGGATAAGTCTGTTATAGTATTTATAGATGATATCCTTGTGTACTCTCGCAGTAGAGCCGAACATGCAAATCATTTGCGTGAAGTGTTAGAGATTCTTCGGAAAGAGAAGTTATATGCTAAGTTTTCCAAATGTGCCTTCTGGCTTAGAGAGGTGCAATTTCTTGGCCACGTCATTAATAAAGATGGTGTCTTGGTAGACCCAACTAAAGTAGAGGCTGTTGTGAACTGGGTTCCTCCTAAGAACCCGAGTGAAGTGAGAAGTTTCTGGGATTGGCTGGGTATTACCGAAGGTTTATACAGGATTTTTCCAAAATAGCGTTACCTTTAACCAGACTAACCAAGAAGAATGAGAAGTTTGTGTGGGGAGTTGAGCAAGAGAAGGCATTCCAAACCTTGAAGGATAAGCTGTCTGACGCCCCAATTCTAACCTTACCCGAAGGTTCAGAAGACTTGGTAGTATATACTGATGCTTCACATCAGGGCTTGGGGGCTGTTTTAATGCAACGGGGTAAAGTGATAGCATATGCTTCAAGGCAGCTTAAACCACATGAAAGTAACTACCCAACACACGATTTAGAGTTGGCTGCAGTTGTATTTGCGTTGAAACTGTGGCGACATTATTTGTACGGAACTAAATGTACCATATATTCGGATCACAAAAGTCTCAAGTATTTCTTCGAACAAAAAGAATTGAATATGAGACAACGAAGGTGGTTGGAATTAATTAAGGATTATGATTGTGAAATCCTTTATCATCCGGGGAAAGCCAACGTTGTAGCAGATGCGTTAAGCCGGAAGGAATACCCATCACCCATACAAGTTAAGTCAATGAAAATGACTGTCACCCCTAAACTTTTGGAGTTGATCAAGGAAGCACAAATAAAATCCTTAAATGGTGATCCAAAGAAGGAAAGAATGAAAGGCCTAATTGGAGGATTAAAGATGAATGCCGACGGCGTCATGACCAGGTATGACCGAATCTGGGTACCATGGTTATCCGAGGTGAAATCATTGTTGCTAGAGGAGGCTCACAAATCCCGCTATACGGTACACCCGGGGGCTACAAAAATGTATCAAGATTTAAAGAAAGGGTATTGGTGGCCTGGAATGAAACGAGACATTGTTAAGTACGTGGCTAAGTGCTTGACATGTTCCCAAGTGAAGGCGGAGCACCAAAAACCGTATGGTAAATTACAGTCATTAGAAATACCAGTTTGGAAGTGGGAAGATATAACCATGGACCTTATTACAAAGCTACCCAGAACGAAACGAGGTCACGATGCTATTTGGGTTATTGCCGACCGACTTACAAAGAGTGCTCACTTTCTACCAATACGAGAATCTATTTCATCCGAAAAATTGGCGGAAATTTATATGAATGAAATAATTGCTCGTCACGGAGTACCCGTGTCTATTGTGTCGGATCGTGACACAAGATTCACGTCTCGTTTTTGGCGAAAATTTCATGAAGATGTGGGCACAAACTTGCGACTAAGTACCGCGTACCATCCGCAGACGGATGGACAATCGGAAAGAACTATACAAACGTTGCTTGATATGTTGAGGGCTTGTGTCATAGACCTTGGGGGTAATTGGGATAACCATTTACCGTTGGTGGAGTTCGCGTACAACAATAGTTATCAAAGTAGTATCAAAATGGCGCCATATGAAATGTTGTACGGTAGAAAGTGTAGAACACCTGTATGTTGGGGAGAAGTCGGGCAACGGAAACTTGCGCCTAAAGATGTTGTGGCAATAACGAATGAAAAGATTGATCAAGTCCGGGCTCGTTTGAAGGCGGCGCAAGACAGGCAAAAATCCTATGCAGATAAAAGAAGGCGCCCTATAGAATTTCAAGAAGGTGATCGTGTATTTTTAAAGGTTTCGCCGTGGAAGGGAATAATACGGTTCCGCAAACGAGGAAAGTTGGGCCCTCGATACATCGGACCGTTCAGAATAGTGGCCCGTATTGATAAAGTGGCATATCGGCTAGAATTACCTCCAGCTCTGGATGGAATCCATAACACGTTTCACGTGTCTCAACTAAGAAAGTGCCTCGCGGATGATACAGCGCATGTGTCACTTGATGACATTGAATTGGATGATAAAATGAGTTATATTGAAAAGCCGGTAGCTATCAAAGATTCCAAAATAAATCATTTACGAAACAAGGCCATTCGACAAGTTTTAGTGCAATGGCAGCATCGGAAGGGATCGGATCTAACCTGGGAATCTGAAGATGAAATGCGAAAGCACTACCCGTCTCTTTTTGGTACGTATTAAGGTTTCGGGGACGAAACCTCTTTTAAGGGGGGTAGATTTGTAACATCCCATAATTTATAAGGTTAGATACTTTAATATTTAAAAGTTTATGATTAGTTATGATTATTTTGTAAATAACTTAAAGGAAGTTTACTAAAATGTAGAGGGGTATTAATGAAACAATAAACCAACATGGAGGGTTAAGAATGTAAAAGTTTATATTAAATCATTTAGTAAAATTAAAATCCCAGAATGTTCTGGGGGTGTTGGTCGCGACCAGAGAAGGGAAAAAGGGGGAAACCCTAATTGCATGATTCAACCTCAAAATTCAGCAAGATTGTGAAGGATTAGAGTCATAAATCGCATGCTAGTGTCTAAATACTCTCTAATCCAAGTGTTTTGAACATAAGGTAAGATAAAATCTCACAATTTGATGTTTGTTGATGAACTAGGGTTTATACCAATTCGTGAATTAGTATGAAATTAGATTGTATGTGAGTTAGAATCATCATGTAGAAGGTATATTGTGCATGAATTCGATTTACTAAAGAGTTTGGGGGAAAAACCCACTTGTTCTAGCATGATAGTGAATAGATTGTTGATTAGTGAGTAAATCTTCAAATAAAATTGTATGAATGATAGAGTGTTGGTAGATTATATTGTGTAGAATGAATATTTGAACATGAGTGATTGATTATGTGAAAGGTGATGTATTCTAGTGAATTTATGCATAAGATACATGTACATAAGGCTTGATAAGTAGTACGCATGTTAGGTGTTTGATGAAATGCCTCAATGATAATCTAAGTAGTCTAAATAAATCGTTGTGAATGGATTTGTATGATGAAATTAAAGTATTGTCAATTGTTATATGAGTAGCATTGATACTTGAAAGTGTGATTAAGAATGTAAGAGCTATGATCTAAATAAGAACGAATTCATGTAGGATCGAAAGAAGAAGGAGCTAGTTCCGGATCACAAACAAAGGCACAAGATCGAGGTAAGTTCGTTACTTACATTTTAGTTATGAGTTTAATCAATCGCCTCCTTTGATTATTTGATTTACAATTTAATGTGCTCGTTTCAAACAAGAATGTGAAAGTGAGAATCCGTAGCGAACCATAGTGATTGGCTCGGTTCGGGTTCGAATGGAAGGGAATTAAATGGAAGTCTTCTCCTTAATCCGTACTAAACGGGTTATTGGGGACTTTTGAGAGATAGTATGCTTATTCAACTAGAATGATTTGAAATATAATAAGAATGATTGGTAAGATATCTCGTAAACCCGTGAACATGTATTATAAGCGAATGAAAATGTTAAGTGCACTACGCTAATGTATATGTTTTATTGAATGGTTGTAGGTAAAGCACAAGTTTAATCGTCGTTGCGTCACTCGGATATGAACACACCTTGATCACCCGTGATGCGCTTCCGCCTCTTTTGTAGTAATTTCAAATGTTAATAGTTTTGTAATGTCTAGTTGTGTTGAAGTCTTTAATCTTTAACTAGTCGTTTGCAAGTATTTAGTACTTAGAACTCAATGTTTGAAATGGTGGTTGAAAATGTTATGTTCTTTTGGTGTTTTAGGGAAAGTGTCGTAGTTTGAGTATTTTGATAAAGTATAAACAGGGAATTTGTCCAAGTTACGAATGGGTCATGCCCAAATTTTAAATTTTTAGGTGATTAAACTATGTGTCGTTCTTGTGACTTTCAAGTACCAAATTAGAGGGTGTTACAGCGCAATAGGCGAAACGGTTAACCATGAGAGTCGTACGCTTATTTCCTAAGTCAATATGCCTTAAAGAGGTTGTGGTATCAGTAGGATACCTTCCGTGATGCCCGTAACGAGTTTTAGTTAATATTACGCCCCGTAGGGGTTTTTCGGTCATTTTAAAGACTTTTAAAGAGCTTTTCGAGTTCTACAGGAAATCTGAGTTTCCCGTACAGCTTATAAAGCTTAAAATACTTTATTTATTATTTGGAACCAGTAGCAACTGGAATCGGGTCAAAAGACCTTGTAGAACTCATGTTTTGGCCGAAAAGGGCATATTCGGTATTTACCGAACCGTAGCCATAACCGCAGGTTATGAGCAAGGTAAAAATTATTAAAAATCTTTAAAATTCCCAAAATATTATTTTAATACAGTGGGTAAAAGTTTTGGTGACGAAATCTTGGTTTAGATAGGCGTTATGCTAATTGCGCCGTTTATTACAAAAGTTTATTTAGATTGCGCTAATTAGCATAACTCTCATTCTAGACCTCGGATTGGCGTGAAACTTTAAGGACATGCTTATAATTTAATAGGCAAGGTTCTGGTCCATTCACGTGTCCGAAATACTCGTTTTATTTTCAAAATGGCGTTACGGTCAACTTCTAGGCGATTTAACGGAAATGCGCAAAAGACTTGGATAACTCATGAACCGATCACAGAGGTTTATACCATCATGTAACCTGGTCCTAAGAGAGTCCTAAGGTATATCTATACCTCACTAAGACGGGTCAGAACTGAAGTCAATGCAAAAGTCAAACTTTTGCGACATTCGGCTCCGAACCGGGTCAATATAGCAAATGGTCGATTCAAACGAGCGCAAACAAGTTTATATACTTATTATCATGTTTTATGATTATCAAAACAGGTTTCATAACGTATACATTACAGATTATGTAGAAAATGGCAAAATGACTTTCTGTTGACTTTTTAAATGCGCGTTTGACTCGATATTTGACATAGTTAGAGTGGTGATCAGGGGGAACCCTTTTAGAGGTTTATTACCCACATAATTACCAACTCAAAACCACTTTTGATTCGTCATAAGACTGAACCATTTGCAGGTTATTGTAATGACAACCGTTAGTTACGACGGTTGTGTTTATAAGCTATAACTATGGAAATGCAAGACCATATTGATTGTGAACGACTTACAGAAGTGGTATCTTGCTTAGAGAGCAGAAGAGAATGCTAGAGAGCTCTTGGAATGATCAGATGAATGTGTTTTGTGTTGTGTGAATGTTATGCACATAAGGATGCTATTTATAGCCAAAGAAAGCACCCAAGATCATCACAACTCAGTCTACATTTGATCATGGATCATGGGCAGGTGTCCCTAAGTGATATGGGTCAAGTGTAGGGTGCCCATGCCTCATTCATTAGTGTTTTGATCGTTCAAAGGCTCCAAAAGGCAAGTAGTTACAACTTTCTGCATCTGGGCGTCCCACGCGACCCGCATGGAAGTTCCATGCCATTTTAATGCGGGTCGCCTGAGATTTGAATATCAGGCGCGTATCTTAGGAAGCTCGCGACCCGCCTACACTTAGGCTATTACTTAACGCGGGTCGCGAGAGGCCTGTTTTTCAGATTTTTAAAATCTTTTGAAATGATTACGAAATCCTGGTAATTAATAACGAAATCTTTCGTAATGATTTACCTGACCTTTCGGGTTTGAAGGGGTAACTTTGCGGTTTGGCTCTCGGTTAATTACAACTAAGGACCTCGTGTTATTTACCCGCGTTATTAAATCCCCGGTTAGTTTATTAATTATTCAGAAAGACTTAACTTTCATTATTGACGCTTTTAACCCTTCTTCTACGAATTCGATCGTAACTTTCTCGTTTCATAACGAAACTTCGCGAAATTTATATATTACATTTTAGTGAGTGTATAATACCGTTACAAAGCCTTGGGAACGTCAAAGGGTCACTCAGAGGTATAATTAAACATGTTGACACGGTTAACCCCTGTAGCTTGTAATCTCTCACTTTCTTTCGCGTTTCGCTTCTGTACGATCTATGATTTATTCGTTTGAAGGTTCAAGCATTATTTAGGGTTACTATACAGTATATTTACCCTTGTTGACATTTATAACCCTCGAATTTACATACTTTCAAGGTTTGTCAAAATTAGTCCTTTATTTATGATAGATGCCACGTGTAATCAAATGACACGTGTTAACACATCATTGGACACAAAATTTCGAGGTGTTACATCCTCACCCCCTTAAAATAAATCTCGACCCGAGATTTACTCAAATAAATAGGGGTACTTTTCTTTCATTGTAGCTTCGACTTCCCACGTATATTCAGGACCTCTACGAGCATCCCATTTGACCTTTACAATCGGTACGTGCTTTCTGCGAAGCTTCTTTACCTGTCGATCCTCAATCGACAAAGGTTTTTCTATGAATTTTAAGCTCTCATCTATATGCACATCTGTGTGTGGAATCACCAATGATTCATCGGCGAAGCACTTTTTGAGATTGCAGATGTGGAACACGTTGTGAATTCCACTGAGCTTTTCAGGCAAGTTCAACTTATAGGCGACTGACCCGACCCGTTCAATGACCTCAAAAGGTCCTATGTATCTCGGACTCAGTTTGCCTTTCTTGCCGAAACGCATCACCCCCTTCCAGGGTGATACCTTAAGCAACACTTTTTCACCTACTTCGAAGTGGAGATCCTTACGTTTTGGATCAGCGTAGCTTTTCTGCCTATCACGGGCAGCCTTGAGACGTTCCCGGATCTGGACAATCTTGTCCGTTGTCTGGAAAACAATCTCTGGTCCTGATAATTGGACCTCTCCTACTTCCGCCCAACAAACAGGCGATCTACATTTCCTACCGTATAATGCCTCGAAAGGCGCAGCCTTTATGCTGGTGTGGTAGCTATTATTGTAGGAGAATTCGATCAGGGGTAGATTCTTATCCCAGTTACCACCTAAATCGATCGCGCATGCACGAAGCATGTCTTCTAGCGTTTGGATGGTACGCTCACTTTGACCGTCCGTCTGTGGATGGTAAGCGGTACTAAAGTTTAAACGCGTGCCCAAAGATTGCTGGAAACTCTTCCAGAAATGAGACGTGTACCTGGTATCCCTGTCCGAGATAATAGTCACAGGTATGCCGTGTAAGGCTACAATCTTATCAACATAAAGTTGGGCTAACATATCGGAGCTATACGTCTCCTTGATGGGTAGAAAATGAGCTGATTTAGTCAGCCTATCGACTATGACCCATATTGTATCGTTTCCTTTCCTGGTTTTGGGTAACTTGGTTATGAAGTCCATAGTTACACATTCCCACTTCCACTCGGGAAGTTCAGGCTGTTGTAGCAAGCCAGACGGCTTTTGGTGCTCGGCTTTGACTTGAGCACAAGTCAAGCACTTTGCTACGTGGGCGGCCACAGACTTTTTCAAGCCTATCCACCAATAATTTGCCTTTAAATCTTGATACATCTTGTCAGCACCAGGATGGACTGAATATTTGGAACTATGGGCTTCCTGGAGGATAACATCTCGTAGTCCTCCATAAATCGGAACCCATATACGTCCATTCAGCCTCAAGATTCCATCCTTGCTAAGAGTCAACTACTCCTCAGTTACTCCTAGCTTTTCACTTGGATAGTTAGCTTCCAACACAGCCTCTCGCTGTGCAGCTAAAATCCTTTCAATTAAATTGTTCTTGACCTCAATGCTCTTGGCATTGATTCGAATAGGTTTTACCCTTTCTTTCCTGCTTAAGGCATCAGCGACCACATTCGCTTTGCCGGGATGGTACCTTATTTCGCAATCATAGTCATTCAAGGTTTCCATCCAACGGCGTTGCCTCATGTTCAACTCTTTCTGGTTGAACAGGTGCTGGAGGCTTTTGTGATCAGAATAAATCACAAATTTAATACCATAAAGGTAGTGCCTCCACAATTTCAGTGCAAATACAACGGCACCCAACTCCAAATCATGGGTGGTGTAATTCTTTTCGTGCACCTTTAATTGCCTTGAAGCATAGGCAATCACCTTGCCCTTCTGCATAAGCACACACCCCATGCCCGTGTGTGATGCATCGCAGTAAACTACGAATTCATCTGTACCCTCAGGTAGTGTCAACACAGGTGCGTTGCTTAGCTTCTGCTTCAGTATTTCGAAGGACTCTTGCTGCTTTGGGCCCCAATTAAACTTTTCTTTCTTCTTGGTTAGGGAAGTCAAGGGCGCAGCAATCCTTGAAAAATTTTCAATAAACCTCCGGTAGTATCCTGCTAACCCCAGGAAACTACGTATTTCGGTAGGCGTCTTTGGTTCTTGCCAGTTCATGACTGCCTCTACCTTAGCGGGATCCACTTGGATACCACGCTCACTCACAACGTGACCTAAAAACTGAACCTCTCTTAGCCAGAATTCACATTTCGAGAATTTGGCGTAGAGCTTCTCACGCTGTTAGTAATTCGAGAATGCAACGGAGGTGCTTCTCGTGGTCTGCTTGGTTCTTGGAATATATAAGGATATCGTCGATGAAGACTATGACAAATTTGTCCAAATACGGCTTACGGACGCGATTCATGAGATCCATGAACGCAGCCGGTGCATTCGTGAGCCCAAAAGGCATCACTAGGAACTCGTAATGACCATAGCGAGTCCTAAATGCTGTCTTATGTACATCTTCATCTCTGACCCTTAGTTGATGATAGCCCGACCTCAAGTCGATCTTTGAGAAATAGCTTGCTCCTTGCAGCTGGTCAAATAGATCATCGATCCTCGGTAAAGGATATCTGTTCTTTATGGTAACTTTATTTAGCTCTCGGTAGTCGATGCACAACCGCATCGATCCGTCCTTCTTCTTTACAAATAGGACTGGTGCTCCCCAGGGAGATGAACTAGGTCTGATAAAACCTTTCGCCAGCAGTTCATCCAACTGGGTCCTCAGTTCTTTCATTTCCGTTGGAGCTAGCCTGTAAGGTGCTCTTGCTATCGGAGCTGCTCCAGGAATGATGTCTATTCTGAACTCCACTTGTCTATCTGGTGGCAAACCAGGTAGTTCTTCAGGAAAAACCTCGGGGTATTCAGAAATGACAGGAAGATCCTCGATCTTCGGCTTAGGTTCTTCTATTATCACCTGAGCCATGTAAATTACACAGCCTCTGTTTAAACACCTAGAAGCTTTGAGCATAGATACGTCCTCGGGCAACCCGTACTGCGTATCTCCTCGAATGGTAAGAGATTCACCACTCGGAGTCTTTAAAACTATCTGCCTTTTGCCGCAAATGATTTGGGCCTGGTTATGGGATAACCAGTCCATGCCTAGCACAATGTCGAAACCCGCTAGTTTGAAGGGAAGTAGAGATAGAGGAAAAGAATGGTTCCTAATAGACATTTCACATCCTTCTAGAACAGTAGAGACGGTTTCTATCGTGCCGTCTGCTAACTCTACTTCGTATTTCACATCAAGGGTTTTGATAGGCATGTTTAGTAGTTGGCAAAATTTCTGGTCTACAAAGGATTTATCAGCGCCAGAATCGAATAGTACTCTTGCAAATATATTATTTACGAGAAAAGTACCTGTAAGCACGTTGTCGTTCTGGACCGCTTCCTTTGCATCCATGCGAAAAACTCTCGCATTTGACTTCTTTGTCTCTTCCGCCTTCTTGGCATACTTAGGGCAGTTACTCTTGATGTGCCCCTTTTCGTTACAACCATAGCAGGTTGCATCCTTGATCTTTTTGCACTCCACAGTCTTATGATCCTTGGAATTGCATAGTCCACAAGAAAGAGTCTTTGATTGCGACTGTGAGTTTGATGCAAATCTGCACTTCCCAGAGTGGGGTTTCTTGCAGGTTCCACGAAATTCCTAAGTACCCGTTTATTTCGCAAACATTAACCCACGAGGCAACCCTAGCTGTGGATAGGCGATGTTACCGTGCGGGTTCGAACCCGCAAGCTGTCACACCCCAATTTTTCCACGTGTCACCGGTGGGCCCGGTGGGGAGTATAGTGACGTAGTTGGCATCATCATAGGCAAACAACACAATATATAAATGCACAGCGGAAGCAAAAGATAAATATATTACATTCCGAATATAAGTAATGTCAAAGTATTACAACGGAAGGTAAAGGATCCACAGGCGGATCAATAAAAGAAAACTGTTCAATAGACTTTAGGCATCTAGAACTTGCAAGATTCCCTAGTGACGCCCCGAGCTCCCAGCCAATTACGCATAGTACCTGTCACTTAACCTTTTGGAAAATACGTCAGTTTACACTGGTAAATACAATTAACTGACTCAATTTGGAAAAAGAGTTTGAAAAGTGATTCGAGTGCAAACGGCACAAAATATCTTGACACATTGATTAAAATGCACAGAGGCAAGATTAATCTTTATACTTGGGACAATTTTATTAATAAAAATCTTGTATCCGATTTACATGGTTGTCCAACATTTAGGGCCGGTGATTATACAATACAAGCCGGACAAGATTAATCGACACACCACAAATATAATCTCACAAGAAGATACCCTTACGAGTGAGTATACGTTATACATATGCAACAGGAGGTGTTTTGCCTACACCTTGTGCTTACGTCGTGGCCATTCACTTTTTAAAATGAGCCAAGGATATCCAGGACACGGTCATTAACCCCCAATGTTATTTGTTATCAATCAATACAGATTAAAACGGGATTATGCAATTTAATCATCTCCGATTAAACGGTTTCTACACCCGACCAAGCGGTATTTTTATAATACCGTATCCCAAGCCCGTATAAGGGAAAATAAGTTAAAAGTATTTACCTGAGCTAGCTCCTGTCTTAAATAGCAAGAATAATAACTCAGCCGTATTCACTTAAGTAAGCGTAGGTACAATTTAACGGAAGGCTCTATTCTGGAATAATGGTATAAATAACCAATTAGACTGCTAACGGGTCTTTAATTAAGCCTAAGCTTAGACCGGTTAGTCTTAAAGAAATATACGGTTAAGACGCATGATTAAGCGAAAGACCGGATAGAATGTGATTTAGACCCGACAAGTTTGAATACTTGTATAATATGGGTATACTAAATACATTCTGGATTTTGAGATAAAAATGATAACGTTTGACCCGTTTCGGTCAATTTACGCAAACTAGTTACGTAAACCGAACCGAACGCAAAAAGGGCGTTACGGGTAACCAAAAGAGTCATATGCAAGTTCCCTGAGATAATATGCTTTAAATATGATATAATATCAGCAAGTTATGTCCTATTATGCCCCGAATGTATTTAAACTCAATTTACGCCTCATAAGGGCATTTTGGTCATTTAAAAGATTATGAAAGAGTCAATTTGGTAATCTGAGTTACAGGTCTGATTTATACAGTAAATATACTTAATTTGCCATATTATAACAGTAGGGTATGACCCGTAGACAAAACTTATCATTTAAAATCAAACTATGCACCGTAGGGGTATTTTAGTAATTTCACAAGGGCTAAAAACGACAAAACTGGAAATCTGAGTTCAAAATCTTATACTTACTGTTATTATATGAAAATATGCTAAATACATCAGTAGGTATGAGTCTTATATGTTTAATATGAGTATAACGCTTACAATGTGCTAAAAACGCTAAAAATGCGATTTAGAGCCGTTTCCGGGTTTTTAAAAGAAAGCTGAGATTTTTATATTTCCAGAATGCCCAAAATAATTTATTTAACAAATAAAATCAGTAGAAAAAGGTTTGGGGTCAAAAGAATGTATAAAACTCATTTTATGGCTTAAACGGTCAAAACCGGCATTAACCGAATCGACTTAGCGACGTATGATCCGATCAGCCAAAAATTAAATAAAAATCTTCAAAAATCCCAGAATATTATATAACATCAGTGGGTAAAAAGTTTTATATCGAAAAGTGGCCTGAACTAGGTTATACGCTAAATGCGCCGTTTATTTAACATAAAGATATAGTTTCACGCTATCGGCCATAACTCAAAATCTGGACCACCAACTGATCTCAAATTTTCGGTGCAAGTTTATAAATTAATAATAAAGATTTCTACTCTTTCACTTTTCCAAAAATCACGTTTTATATCAAAAAGGGCAAAATAGTCAACTTTTAAGCATAATCGGAAACACGCATATGAATCGGTTAAGCATAGACTCAAGATGTAAAAATTCCAGAAAGTTATACATAAATAAAAATGGTCAAAAATACACTCTAATACAGATCTCAAACATGCATGCACGGATCCGAATCGATAGTCTACGAAAAAGTCGTTTTATAAGACTTTCGGTTCCGATCCGAGTTTATACTAAAGATTGTCGAGTTGATTATGATAAAACACATTCTTATATTCATTATAAGTTATTTTTGATGATCAAACTGATTGCATGTCATCTACATTACCATTTATGCTATATTTCGCAAAAACGATTTCTGTTGACTTTTTAAGAACATCTTTGACTCGACAAATAGCATGCTTAGAGTGGGAATCAGAGAATACCCTTTTGAGGGTTTGTTTCCCACATAAATACCAACTTATAAGTGGTTTCAATTTGAGAAATGACAGAGCCAATTTCGTTTAATCGAAAAGTCAAACTTTATGAACAACGGTTTGACTCTTAACTAATAATCTATGCTAGAACGGATTTGAGGATGATATGAATGCTTACAAAGGTCCTAATGAAGCCTAGAAAACACTTGGAGGCTGCCTTGTCGATCAGATTGCTCCTGGAAAGCCTTGAGAGTTCTTGCAAGTTGTGGGTGTTCTTGTTACTATCACAAGTGCCTCAAAAAAATGGAGAAATGAGCTGATTTATAAAGGAAATCAGATGTTGTAAGGAGTCTACAGGTGCCTATACTTGCATGTCCATCCATTGGTGCATTTAGGAGGTGATCCCAGCTGTTTCCCACAAAAAAAAATGGACTAAACAGCCCCTGATTCGCAAAAAGCTGCACCTGGGCTGCCAAACTTGGATTAAAAATGGCAGCTTTGGTCCCTGTCTTTGCACGCGAGGTTTCGGCTATTTATTTTGACTCGTAAACCCTCAAATCTGGTTTTTAAGTACCTTGGGACATTTACCAACATGGTAATGTCCTCGGATAACTTTGCGCTCACCCGAAAAGCCATGAAATTCGACGTTGACGCTTTTAACCCCTCAAGTACGGTTTTGGCCATAACTTTCTCATACGATAACGAAACTTCATGAAATTTTTACCACATATTCTAGTGAGTATATTTTAGCATCACAAAGCTTCGGTTCTGCCAAAAGTTCACTCAGAGGTATAAATTCAACATGTTGACACTTTTAGCCCCTATAGTTTGTAATTCCTCACTTTTGTGCAATTTCCGCTTCGTATGATCCATGATCCATCCGTTTAAGGTTATAAACATTATGTAGGGTTATTATAGAGTCTATTTATCCATTGTTGACACTTTGGACCCTTACGTTCCATAGTTTCCACCGTTTGTCAACTTTAGTCCCTCTAAAGTTTGTTTTTGCATATGCAAAGTCTATGACACGTGTCAATACATCATTGGACGTAAATTTTCGAGGTGTTACACAAGCCATACCCACTAGGGTGCCCCACCCTCCCTTATTTTATTAACTCCTTTTTCTTTTAACCAACCTAGGAGTGAGCATGGGCGAAGGATAGTGGGGGCGGGTGGGGGCGGGAGGGGGCGGCCGACTCCCCGAACTTTTCGCTCAGTAGTGGAGAGTATATAGTTTTTGTATAGAAATTTTTGGGTATATACGTTTTCGACCCCCCGTTTTATAGAAATTTTTGGGTATATACGTTTTCGACCCCTGGTCGGAAATCTCAAGCTTCGCCACTGGGAGTGAGGCCTGCGAAGTAAACGATTAGTGGTTTTAGTAGTATGTTGGACACACGATTTTGGTTAGGGTTTGATGTCGACGCAACCGATACTCAGAAAGGGTAGTTTTGAACATAAATTCATCATATATCAATTTAAGCCTGGTGTAGCGGTGAAGAAAAGTTGAAGGCTGAAGCTGGATAACAGTTCTCTTGTGTTAGGGTGTTAAAATAACCGTTACTGACTAAACCATCTAATTTGAGCCATCTAAACTAAGGAAAGTTGATCGGTTTGGCCATTTTGAAATATGTATGGTCTAGTTTATAGTTAGGTTTAACAGTTTGTTGGTTTACTGAGCAATTTACGATTTGAAACTTGAATGATTGTTTAACATATATTATTTTGTTTTATATTTTGGAGATACAAAGTTACATGTATACATTATGTTCATAAAACTTTTTTTTAGTTTTTACAAATTTATATTTGTAACATGTTTTGGCAATATGGTGTTGTAACATAAGCTTAATTGGTGTTCTTAGCATCTGATGTAGTACCTTAAGTTATAGTGTTTGTACTTTTTTCACGACACTATGTTTGTGCTCTTCTTATAATCAAACCCTCCTATAATCCTCCGATGCATTTCCAAATCCACCCAGGCGTCAGTTCACCTCGCTCATAATCCACCTTCTCCTCCGACGAAAACGCCGGCGGAGTGACACTATGGCGGTGGCATTGACGTTATTTTTTATGGTGTGACAGTGTGCGATATCGAGGGTTAGACAGCGTGTTCTGGCCAGGTAGCATCAGTGCCGGAGTTATGAATGAACCTGTTGATTCACCGTTGATGCAATCAATGGAGACCAAGGTTCAGTAGTTTATACCAGTAACTTTCCAAAACCGTAGTTATTGGTTCGGCCCAACATCTTTGTCAAAACCATCTTAACCAAACCGTGAACACCCCTATTAATAATTGATCTCTCAAGTTTTTCTTGTTACAAGAAGGATGGACTCTTTATGATATATCATTAGTTATATTTAGAATTAGCACTTGTCATAACATAAACATTGCATGATTCATCTACGAAGATTAAAATAACTTGAAATTAGTTTTGTTCATAAAAAATACGCATAGCATCAAAATATAACTATGGACGGATGATCAACATATTCCTTCAACTAAATCATCATTGTTTGTTTTGTATCACAACTGTGAGCACACCCGATCGTAGTAAACATTATGTTTACTTCGTGAGTGATATGAATATAGCTACGAAAATCAAAGGTAACATGATAGAAAAAATCAAAAAGCTATTTCCAACAAAGCAACATATCCATGGGCATGACCTCCCAAGTCCCACCACCTTCTCTTTTACGGTGTTGGAGGATGACTACCAGAACCAATCACACCACTCAAGTCCCCTCCATCGCCTTTGTTGGTGTTTGCGCATGACCGCCGGAAACAAAACATATGTCCCCACCACCACAATCACCACTTAGCCATCGCTAAGTGATATATCCTGTCTAAACCGATGGCTATCATGGGTCTAGATCATCAGGGCTACTTTGAAACTAAACTCACTAGGCGGAAATGGTGATAAAGTCCTAAAGATGATTAATACGGCCACCCTAAAACTCTTAGACAGTAGACACTCTCCACAAATCTTTTTCTTTGCTTTCTAGTGTTATGTCAACACAATAATCAATCATCCTACTTGGACCACCTCCCCGAAATAAAAAGCAGCACAAATCAAACATCCTTTTTCTTCGGCTTTACTGGCCCAACAGCCACAATTGAGCTGCACTGCACCAGTGTCATTGACGGATGGTGATCAATCTATGAGTACCATCATCATAGAGTCACATGCCACATGTTTGAAAATAGCATCTACTCGATTCTTTGGGAGTGCCTCAACGATTAAAAGTAAATCGAAGCTTAGCCCAAGTGTTTCTTTTTTCCAGTAAATTATGAAAGAAACAATCAGTCTGTAAGCAGATAATTGGCTGCTGAATACTGATAGTGCTTCCCATAATAGAAAAGATTTAGTATTATATTATTTGGTATATTATAGTGTTTCCTTAGTGGCACATTACAATATCTGTACAAGCACTACATGAATCAGGTAAAAGGTGATAGGTTATCATAACATAGTTAGGTATAAATACCAAAGATTTAGTCTATGGGGATGCTTTTAATCTGGAAAACATCAGTTTTAAATTCTTAATTGCTGTATAAGGTTGGCATAAAGGCAAGGTCCCCAATATTGTAAACTAAAAATATAGTTGCAGTCATGGTTGGATAACAGCTCAAACTAGGGTCGGTTGGAAACGGGTCGGGTCAGATTGGATAGTAGGGGAAAAGGAATTGAAAAGGTTAAAGATTATCAGCACTACCCTACAGCTCCAAATAGACACTATCACCGTCATCACAAGCCCTCTGTTGTGCTTTCTAGTGTCGGGTCAAATGATCACTACAATAATCAAAGCATCCTACTTGGACCACCTAAATGTTTCCCAAGAATAGAAAGCACCACAACATCATTAAAGAATGTGATACTGTTTGTTTATGGTAAAGGAACCACCAAACGGCAAACACATAATATGCGCGCACGTATGTTAGATAGGCCGGCAAATATCCAATGTACTTACCCAAAACATGCACAAAAAGAAGACTACAGTCTACAAATGCATGCACATGTGAATGATCATATGATTATATGAAGGAAACAATCAGTCTATAAACAGATAACTAGATAAGTGGCAGCTTACGAAGGTCTAAATCATATGATTACTGAATACTAATAGTGCTTCCCACAATTGAAAAGTAATTGTATTTTTTTGGCTTATTTTAGTGGCACTTTGGAAACATTACAAGATGGATGCACAAGAATAAGAAAAAAAAGGTAACGCGATATAATTAATAACAGAGTTAGGTATAAAGTATAAAAACAAGATTTCTATTTTTGCATTTTTATAGGGTTGGCATAAAGATAAAGTTCCCATAGTGTAAACCAGTTAGTTTTAAGTTGAATGGAGAGAAAAAGTACCTCAGTACTTCATGTACCGTTGTCGTTACAGACTTCCTTACAACTTCAATAATTGGAAATAAAAGAATTACTAATGTTGGTTTTTAGTGCAAACAGTAGTACAAACCTCCTATACAAAACTGTGCATCGAACAATTTGACAACTTAAAATGGCTGGTGTGGGCAAATTGGGTAATTGGTTAAAACGGGTTCGAGTCAAACAAGTTATTCTGGTACTGATCTGGTTGGATTGGATTGGGTTGGGTTGGGTTGATCCCGAACGCTTTTATTCCAAGAAAACCAATTTTGCTGTAAATAGATAGAGTCATAAATGGTTACAAAACTTATATCATTTCAATAAAAAGCTGATTTTATGAATTAGATCTGTTTGGCTCAGTTCCTTTTAAGCTATTTTGTTATGCAATGTGTTTGACGCACTAGAGATAAAACATAAATTGCCACCTCTAACGTGAACCATACCCGAAACTACATATAAGTACCGTAAACAGAAACCTAAAGGGATACATTTAAGTGGATAATCCTCCCACTAATCTTAAAGTCCATACTGTCCCACTGGTGTCACATATGTTGCAAAGTCGGGTCGATCTTTTTCAACTTAAATAACTTAGAATCTAGAAACACTTTTTGCCAAATAAATACTTCATCTTAATAATCTCCTATAAAGTCCTCAGGCATCAAACTCGTTTCCCAAATTCACACTAAACGATGCCACATATTCAAATTTCTAACTCACAAGATGAATCACAATCTCAATGTTCTTATTACCACCTACCGATTACACATCACTGCATCTTAACCATCAAACACAAGAACTCGTACATCTCGTCTCTTGGCATTGGTGGGAAGTTGCTATACACAGGTTCTTCCGACAAAGAAATACAGATGTTAAAGCGTGATAACTTAAGGTATGAATATGATCATGAAAATCTGAATAACAGCGTGATAATCACAGGAAAGGGTGCAGTAAAGTCATTAGTGGTTTCCGCTGACAAAATATATAGTGCCCATCAAGACCACAGGATCCGCGTTTGGAAAGTTGATGAAAATGACGCACAGCAAAAGAAGCTAACACAGTTGGCCACACTCCCAACGTTTAGTGATCGGGCCCTAACGATTCTAACTCCGAAGAATCATGTACAAGTTAGGCGACACAAGAAATCCACATGGGTCCATCATAACGATACTGTATCAGCACTAGCCGTGTCCAGGGACGGTTTGGTCCTTTACTCAGTCTCATGGGATAGAACGCTCAAAATTTGGCGTACAACCGACTTCAAATGCCTAGAGTCAGTAGCTAATGCGCATGATGATGCAATAAATGCGATAGCGTTATCAAGCCATGGTGATGTTTATACTGGATCAACTGACAAAAAAATCAAGATTTGGAGGAAATTAAAATCACCAAAAGGTGAGAAACACTCGTTAATTGCTACATTAAAGAAACACAGATCTGGGATTAACGCATTGGCACTAAGCACCGATGAGAATGTTTTGTACTCCGGTGCGAGTGATA
Source organism: Helianthus annuus (assembly GCF_002127325.2). Lineage (NCBI taxonomy): Eukaryota > Viridiplantae > Streptophyta > Magnoliopsida > Asterales > Asteraceae > Helianthus > Helianthus annuus. Next base: position 177,549,197 of record NC_035441.2, read on the forward strand.
GGTTGATTATCGTTTGGGAGAAGAGTGATGATGATGATGGCATGGTGGTCGTGTGTACGCTTAAGGGGCATGTTAAGTCCATATTGTGTTTGAGTGTTGTATCGGATCTGTTGTGTAGTGGTTCCGCAGATGAAACGATAAGAATTTGGAGAGGAATTGAGAAATGCTACTTTTGTTTGGCGGTTTTGGAGGGCCACAGTGGTCCGGTTAAGTGCTTGACTTCAGAAACGGATCACCTCAGTTTATCTGATGCATCAGCTTCTTACATTATCTACAGTGGCGGTCTGGATTCCGACGTAAAAGTTTGGCAAATTTCAATCCCTCTATGATAAAGGACTTCCTAAGTTTGTGATTACTTCAGTATTGTATGACATCATACTGCGAGTTGTTTTGTTATTTAGTTTGTCATTCACTTTATCCTGTTTAACAAATATGGTTTAAATTACTGTCCTAAAACAACTCTGTTACAGTAGTAGAATAATATAATAATAAAAACATTTACCAATACGATAAGAAACAATGATAAAACAAGAGGATCAAGGAGCATTTGGGTTATCTACAGTGGTGACTTTGCTGGTGTACCTGGATCACGGGGATATTTCCTGGGGGTCGGGCCATCTTTCGAACATATGATTGCCGTTCTTTGTCCATATCGGCTGTGTGAGTTTACTGGAAAAAACAGTAGATGAATGGTTGATACATAATACCAGATTACATTTATGCATAACAAATTTACATGGAACCATTTTATTGAATCCATAAAGAATCTTGGAGTTGGGTCAACATATAGGTTCCGTCTTATTCATCATAAAACGGGCAACCTTCTCCTGGTGAATGTCCAATTTTGTGCGCTGGTGGACTGGATTACCCGAAAGATAAACCGCACTGACGTTGTCACAATAGACTATTGTGGGAGTGAAGAAGCTCCAATAAAATATTGTGCACCAGCATGTTTCTGAGACCATGTTAGCAACACCTTGGTATTCGGCTTCAGCTCTAGAGCGGGAAATAACAGATTGTCGTTCAGAAGACCACGTAATGAGATTGTCACCCAAGTAAACACAGTAACCAGAGGTCGAGCGTCTTGTATCCGAGCATCCTGCCCAATCAGGATCTGTGTATGAAATTAAGGAAGCCATGAGATAGAGTGCCTTGAACATATCTCAAGATGCGTTTCAGGGCGTTCATATGTGTGGTCCGGGGTGCATGCATGTGCTTTGTTGAATTGCGTAACTGATATCCGGACGGGTGAATGTGAAATAGTGAAGATCCCCGACCAATTGCCGAAATTTAGTGTCAACATCGTTAAGAAGGGATCGGGATGTAGCACTAACTTTGGATTTGGTGTCAACCAGTGTTGCTGTTAGGTTACACAAAGTCATACAAGCCCGTTCAAGTATCTTAGCTGCATATTTTTTGCTGAGAGAGAAATAATAAGTCGTGGTCACAGCTGACAGAATCACAGTAACTCAGAGGTCCTAAATCCTTTATAGCAGATTCAGCAACTAACAATTTCATGAAGGTATGACGAAGGGCATTTGAAAGAGTGGCCAGAATAATGTCATCAACATATAGCAAAATATAGGCTGTTTCTGCACCCTGTTTATAGATAAAGAGAGAATGATGACACTTGTTGTGATGAAAACCCATAGTCGAAACATAATCCGCAAAAAGTTGGTACCATGCCTGGGGTGCTTGTTTTAACCGGTAAAGTGATTTCTTCAATAGACACACATGATTGAACGAACTAAATAAGTGTATTAGTCGAAGTGATAATAATCATCACCAAATTGAACGAACTAAATAAGTATAAAGAAACGTTTGGTAGTCATTAGAAATGGAGGATTCCATAAATGAGCCAAACGGCTCGAATACATTGTTTAATTTGTGGTAAAAGTATGTTTTAAATTGCATTTGGCGAGGACGAATCACAAGAGTGCGAAACCATAGATTGGTAATGAAACGCCGATGATTGTAAGCCCCGGATGTTGGAGAGAGTACGCCTTGCGGTCATAAAAAATTGTTAGTGAGTAAATTAGTGCAGAACTTATACGAGTCAAATAAATACATTATGCATTTATAGACTTCCAGCCCGTACATCTTATTATTGACTCAATGATGATGATAGACGCGTCGGTAATCTTATTACGGACGCATAGGAAAAAGAATCGGCTAAAACGAACGCTTAAATCGAAAGTTATTATAGTTTAAATATTGACATATGAAAATAATAATGCTGGGCAGATATGCAACTCCATTTAACGAGCTTGCTGCCAAAATGAGGGCCTCGCGCTGCGCCACGCCTAACCACATTCATCGTCGCGTCACGCAACAGTCGTCGCGGGCCGCGAAGGCCTGGATCTGATCTGTCGCGCGACGCGACATACCCAAATTGCAGATATTTTGTTTGTTTTTCCTCGTTTGGCATTAGAACTTATGCATACTCGATGTTATGATGTCAAAACTAACAGTTGACATGGTTTTGACCTTAGGTGATGTTGATCATGCTCCGGATGACGGTCAAGGAACAAATCAAGAACCGGACACTATCTTTTGAAGCTTCCGCGCTTGTTTAACATTGTCGAAAACAATGTTTTAAGTTGTAATCACTTAAATTATGATTTTTGGGATGTTAAACTTGTTAGTAGTTAACTAGTAAGTCGATACAATGAAAATTACTATTACGTATCTTTTTAATGAATTGAAGTAGTTTGGTCTTAAAAATGTGCTTATTTTACAATAAAATAATGAAACTGTAAGACGAGTGTTACAAAAACACTGTTTTATTAAAATCATTAATTGTTTTATTCATCGTTTGATGAATCTGGGACTGTAAATGATTCTCTGAATAAAGTTGCTATTCAAGATCATCTCAATACTCTGTTTTTCTTAAAAATTAAAATTTTGATTAAATCATCTATTGAATAACTGTTTTATCAAATATGGCAAACACACAACCTTGAGGAACCCATGACAGAGATCGAATTCCTCTATCTATTAGTATCAATAGGTTCTTCATTATATTTCTTTTGTCTATACTCGTTGACTTTGAACGTTTCACCTTCATCATATATTAGTTGACCGCTCCATACGGGTAAACTTGTTTAACTAAGAATGGTCCTATCCATATTGACTTTAACATTCCTGGAAACAGCCTTAACCTTGAATTATAGAGAAGAACACGATCCCCACACTTAAACTCTTTATTATCTATTAGATGACAATCATGAATTTTCTTTGTTCTATCCTTGTAAATTAGGGCGTTATCATAAGTTTGATTCCTTAGTTCTTCTAACTCGTTGTACGGCCTTTGGGCTAATGGAGAAGTCTAATAGGACAAACCATGAATTAACTTTGTTCATGGTTAATGGAGAAGTGGAGAAGTTGAAAGGATCTCCATGAACAGTGTCTTTGGGCTCAAAAATGAAGATCTGCAAGTCCTTCTAGGGCTTGGACTTGAAAGGGATCCAGATGACTATTTTTCTATGAAATTTGAACACCAATTCGAGGGTTAAATTAGGGAGAAGTTAATGAGAAATAAAAATTGATCAAATAAAAATATGTTTTGGCATCATCTGTTCTTGGGGAGATTGTTGGGCCTACAAAAGAACATATGATTTCAAAAGCCAAAACATGACTACCTGATCAAGAAATAAACAAATAATAATGAAGCATTCTCCTCCCAAAGATAGTGAATCTTGAACACTAATCAGAACATCTATTGAAGACATCAAAGAACTACTTAAAGAACTGCTTGAAGGCATGGAACATCTGTTGAAGAAGAAGAACCCTCTGTTTGATGGCCAAAGCCCTGTTAAAGACAAAGCACTAATCATGAAGACCAACCATCTATTATGGCCAAACAAGTGTTTGATACAAGTCAACGGTGGTTTGAAGAATAGTGGTTTAGTCAGTGTAACAGTGTTAGCCTAGAACAAATGTTTTACATAATAGATCAGATGATAGATTTCTACAGATGTTTGCTAACATCTGAGGTTTGCTAACATCTGAGGATCTGAGGAGGAATCTTTTCTGTTAGGAATGTTAGATATTACTATCAGGGTACGTGAGTTGATTGCAAATAGACCTTTCGTACTTGTATAAATAGATCTCATGTGTTAGAGATCTATTCGATCACTTATCATTTCTTTTGTATGAACAGTAATGTTGTGTGATCAGGGTTGAGGGGGAGTTTGTACAATCATTACTATTACTATGATTTGTAAACATTTGATTGTTAATGCAAAATAGTTTTGATATAACTTTCCACTCATGTATGCTCATATAATTCCGCATTTCCACTTATTAGTAATGGTGATGTCATATGTTGATTATGTATGTTCATCCTAAAGCAAATGTTGATTGTGTATAATGCATGTTGCGTTCTTTTTCTCTTAGCTGTGGTTTTTTCCCACTTGGTAACTATGGAAAAAGATTTTAGCGAGGTAACATCACCAATAGTTTTAATGGATAACTTGATATCTTTGTGGGACTCATGACTTGAGACTGCTCCACAAGAAAAATACAAAGTCCCAACTAGTTAGTTATGCTGATAAAGAATACTTATTGGGTCTACAAAAAGGTTCAATTTGCATATATTTTACTTAGGCTAGAGGGTATGGTGATGGTCCTCCCTTGGAGGATGATCCGCCATGTAGGCGCCACATCATAGTCCTCTAAGGATGGTCCATCCCTCAAAACTAGAGGCTATGGGAGGATGGTTTAGTTGAACAAGTCACAATGCACAGGGTACAACAGATTCATATTCAATTACAAACACAAATCAATGGGGGCCCATCAGATTTGGATCGTCGGCAACGTCTTAAGCAGGACGTAGAGGACGGGGATGGGGGCAGGATGGTGTGATGGCGTCGCCGTTCCTCGACGGGGGTGGGGACGAACCCCATACCCTATAGCCTTATGGCAGTATGACAATTTCATGGTGATTAACAAAGCAAACATTAGCAATGATGTCATTAAATCACACTTTATTAAACACAATGCGTGCATCGCTCAGATAAGAGTAAACTGCAACAAAGATCAAGTCAAAGCAATTTTTAATAAAAATATTGGACTTTCCATACAAAAAAGATATATGTTAAATTTAGATAAGTATCATACACAATATACCTTTTTCTCTTAACTAAGTTTTATCTAACAAATAAGTATTTTTTTTTTTTTGAACGGCCAACAAACTCAATCCCGAGCACTCTCGGGGCACCCACTGGACAAACGGAGTACTCCGAGAGTAACTCGAGTCCACCACCAATTCCGGAGAAAACCCGGTAACTCACCCGCCCGTAGGCACGACGGTGAAATTACCGGTAAAACCCGTTTGGCTCAAGGATCCAACCCAGGTTTCCCTGGGTCTCCTATCATTGCCCATCAATGCCTCACTCGTCGTATAATGACAGATTCAGAAACTTTGTTAGGAGGCAAAATAAAACAGTTCACATATAATAATAATTATTATGTGAGAGAAAAAAAGCATTACATCTCTACTTTAACAATAAGGGGAGTGGGGGCGGTGCCCTTTTTTCGGTGATGGGCCATTTTCCACGCGTGGAGAATTGAACAAGACCACCGCAACCATCATCTATAACGCGTGATGATGCATAGCCCGTGATTTTTTTAACGAGTGATACTTTTTATGCTGTGAAGGTAATTGTTGGTTGGGGGGAAACTGTTGTGTGTGGTGGTGAGTGATGACCATTGCCACTAAAAAATGTTGTGAGTGATGGAATAATGGTTGATGATATGACGGAACTTGATTGAATGTTGTGAGTGATGAGTGATCACCACCCCTCCCCTCTAATGACTTCAGGCTAAACCAATTCTAGATGAACTTGTTCATCACATAAAGCAACGTATAACCATATTCAATAAAATACAAACATGATAAATACGTAACAAAAAAGTCAAAAGCATCCTAATAATATAAATATAATATCAAACTCTACAAAAACAATACAAATAACACTTATAGTGTATTCTTCACATAACACCTCTCTCTTAAAAAACACCTAAAAAGCTTTTTATTGGAAACCCTCTTATGTCGATATATGGGTTTACCAGAAATGTAGACTTTCAGTAATTTATCTTTATTCGTTGATACCAAATTAAACAATTAGGTATATGGGTTTACTAGAAATGTAGACTTTCAGTAATTTATCTTTATTCATTGATACCAAATTAAACAATTAGGTATATGGGTTTACCAGAAATGTAGACGTTCAGTAATTTATTTTTATTCATTGATACCAAATTAAACTGTTTAACAAATTAAATGGTGCTTTAGTTAGTTATAAATAGGTTTCATATCCACACAAACATCCCATAAATGAAACAACAATAATAATCTTCAAATTAGAAATCACCCATCTCTTCATGTCTGACTAAACCATGGCTGAGGGAAGAGGCGGTGCAGTGGTGGCAATGGCAGTGATATGTCTACTAGTGGTGGCGCTTCAATGCGAGGCAGCTAGTTTTGTGGTTGGTGACAAAGCTGGTTGGACGATGAATATTGCTGGCTGGGAAAAGGGCAAGACATTCAAGGCCGGCGACACCCTTGGTACCTCTACTTGTTTGCTAACATGTTATATATTTAACAACTAATTTACTCAACATATATAATATTTGTTTAGTTGGTTTTTTTGTTGTTTAGTTGATTAGTTATTTTATGATGGAACAGTGTTTAACTACCAAAAAGGTCAACATAATGTTGTGGTAAAGAAAGACCCGGACGATATTAGCATGTGCTCCCTTCACCCAGACGACAAGGAGTACAAAAGTGGAAAAGACACAGTTACCCTTAATAAGGGTCCTAACTACATCATCTGTAGTTTCCGTCATCATTGTCCTCAGATGAAGCTTTACATAAATGCATCATGGCCAATATAATATATATTAGTAACAATAAAGAAACGATCAAATCTATGCATTAATTATGTGTGTAGTAAGAGTTTCTTATGCTTTAGTTATAGTTATTTGGATTATGGAATAACAAGTTTCACTCGTAATAATATTTGGCTTTAAATTATGTAATTTTAAAGTGTTGTTATCTATGGTATGTTTTATTGTACATATATTATTAATTTTGGCAATGCTTGAAACCAGTGACAGGCCCAGGATTAATTAGGTCCACTTTTTTCGGTGTTCAGATTTTTCACAAACAAACGTTAAATTTTTGGGTCGGAAGTCGTTTGGGTCGGGTCGGGGTGAGGAGCATAATAAAATACAATACCTTAACAAGACTATATAATTACTCATTTTGGCAATGCTTGAAACCAGTGGCAGACCCAAGATTAATGAGGTCCACTGTGTTGTACATATATTATCAATTTTTGGCAATGCATGAAACAGTGACAGACCCAAGATTAATGAGGTTCACTTTTTTCGTTGTTCAGATTTTTCACAAACAAATGTTAAACTTTTTGGATCAGGTCGGGATGAGGAACATAATAAAATACAATACCTTAACAAAATTATATAATCATTACTCATTAGAAAGTACACAATAAAATTAAGATGTCATTAGAAACGAAAAAAATGACATACTTTTAGAGTTGTTCCCTTAGAATTTCCATCTTTTGAAAACCATCCATTACATCTTTGACCAAAACATTGGAAATAAGGTCTTTTTCGATATAGCAAATACAACAATCTTCCATATAACCATCACCCATTCGATTACGAAAATCCGTCTTCACATGTTTCATTGATGAAAAACACCTCTTAACACTTGTCGTTGCAACCCGTAGAATTAATGCCAACTTTAATAAAGTATAGATCAACGAATACCCCTCCTATTTATTTGTTTCCACTATCCGTTTGGTAACATTAGATATCCCATTCATGTTGTAAAGCATTTCATCTTTTCTCATGATAATAATAATGTAGTTGCCTAGCTTAATCATAAGATACTCTCTTTCTTCATAGCTAAAATCAAACAGATACAACCCGGCCAACCTTAAAATCTTTTGAACATTAAATGCAATAAAGTGATCATCCGGGCTCAAACTACCGGTACATGTAAGTAATTCGGTGGTTATTGTTAGGGGTGAAATTTTATACTCAGGATCCTGATGTTCTTGGCATACAGCAGTATCCTGACGTGACTAAGGATCATGAACATCGTTGTTACTAATCATTTTTTATGCCTCTTTGGAATAGTTCGCACGCATATTCCCCTGCAACAGCTAGTGATGACCTATTACAGAATTCTTGAGAAGATTGTTGAAGAAAACACGTGAAAAAGAGCTTGAAGGCGCCAATGGTCACTTGCTTGGTCTTCGCAGGATCACAGGAATCTTTGAAATGTAGTTAGGATTCGTTTTTTACTTTGTATTATAAATTAGTCTGATTTGATCGGCGTAGGTACAACATACACACTGAACACATTTGCAATCACTGCAAACATCATTGTAACACCTAGTTCTCTATCGATTAAGGCTCACATTTGTACTTTTTAAGTTATTAATAGACAGGAGTTATGTAGTTCCCAGCTCCCGGGGTTTTTTTTTCTGCCGGAGAACATCTTCACGAAGAAGGTCAAGGGCTTTTCCCTGTAATAACTCCCAAAAGGCCCTATAGTAATTCGTAATTGAAACCCCAGGCACGTACGACAAAAACCAGCACGAAAAACGAGAAAACCAAGATTTGGGTCTCGTCGCGCTACGCGACAGTGATGAAGAAGTGCAGTCGCGTGACGCGGCGCCTCCTTGTTCACCAAAAGACACGTAGCACCACGTGGCATGCCTACGTGGTGACTCATGCCACCTATGCCCTAGACCACCGCTTCGCGTCATGCAAAGGTGAACCAAGAAACTAGTCGCGCGACGCGACGAGGCTGAATTTCAGCTATATAACGGATGAGAATTTCACATTTCAAACTGCACATTTCTTTTCTTTCTCTCTTGAATTTATGTCCTAGTACCTGAAGCCCCTAAACTTTGCCCCGTAGACAACGTATAACCCTGATCACTGGTACGACACCTTGTCGGATCGATCTGAAACCAAAACAACGGATGCTAAAGTGATGCCTTGATAAGGCTATACTTTGTCATCTACGTTGAGGTTTTGATCTCATGATTATCGTTAAAGTTTGAGTTGGGTTAATACACTAATACGAGTTGCATTGTGTATTTAAATTAGGAACCCATGACTTAGACCAGAAGGCAATTACTAAAAACCCTAAATCTACAAAGTGAGTCATTCCCTTTTTTTCCACAACATTGTGAGTCATTCTCTTTTATTAAATGCTTTCAAAACCCTAAATGTTTTTCAAGTTGTATTTACAGTGATTAAGTTTTCGTATTCTTAAATTACTGCCGGTATGTTGGGTTTTGTATACACTACTTGATAAGCTTTGCTATTGGACAATTGAGGGCCAATAGTGATATGAGCACAGTCACCGAAATAGGCGTGTGACAAGTACTAATTTGAGTAATTGAAAGATATAAACAAATGTAAAAACCCTTAATGTTGTAATTGTAAAACGTGTTTCAGGGAATTTACTATAAAAAGAAGGAAAAGTGCTATGAGGCACTCCAAGCTTAAATAAGTGGCTATATAACCTGAACAAAATGTGTTTTGTAATTAAAGGTTTATCCCTGTGAAAATCCTTTATGTAAATATGGGTTTCATCCCACAGTTTATGAGATGAAAACTACGGTGTTTTGAGAACTCTGATATTTTCCTGACACCCGGTCCTGATGAAATTTCCGTTGCGATAATTATAATAAACATTGGTATCACTTGTTTCTGCTCATGACTCCTGTCCAGAGTTGGGTCGGGGGTTATGACAGAAGGTGATATCAGAGCCACAAATTTAAGCTAATTAAGTATTGTGAAAATACTTAAAATTAGTAGTCAGGAAATATATGAAATAACTTTTGGGAACACGGTGTTGCTAACCAAATATTATATTTACGATTTTCGGAGTTCGTTGTTTTTATTGTTTTTGGCTAACAATATGAATGATAGAGAGTTGTTAGAAGCTTTCAAAAACATATCTGTTAACAATTCAGATATGGATACTACTAAAGATCAAGCCGGTATACAAATCGGATATGAAGCAGACAAAGATGAACGTATGATATCCCAGGTTCAACCATTAGAAAAAGTACCCCATGAAAAGAGGAGATTGGATTGGAAAGTAAAAAGGGATAAAAGGAAGAAGAATAAACCAACAACAAAAAAAACAAAACCAACTGGAAAACCAACCAAAGGCGAACGTCCAAACCCAGCACCCATGCCACTATTATGGGAAGAATTAGACCAACGCCTGGAAAATTGTGACATATTTAGGCCAACAACCGGTGAAATCAACCTTAATATACCACCCTACTTACCATTACCAATGAACCTAGAACCTATGGACCCTGAACCAATCATGCCACAACAACCACTTCCAAACCAAGTTGAGGAATGGTGAACCAATGACTGGGCGTTTCAAAACCTAATGAATGATCCTTTTCCATTTTATCCAAACTACCCAGCTGCACCCCCAACATATCCCCCAATGAGCCCGAGAATGTGGCAGAACTTCGCCACTATAGAGAAGAACTGATGGACACAGGAAACCGAATCCGAACCATGGGAGATAATCTCATCTAGAAATACGACGAGAGAGAACACCATTTCTAAAGACGAAACTAACCCTATATTATATATGTGTGTATATTGTATTTTCCGTGTTTTTGTAAAAAGAACACAAAACAAAAACTAAATTACACACACACACACACACACACATATATATATATAAGTAGTTGTGTATGTAAAAATATATGAAGCATAATATATAAAAAAGAATAAAAGTCGCAATGATCGACGATTTTGACAATATGCTCTGACTTATTTTGTTCATGTTATTTTTGTTATTGCTTATTCTATGATATTAATATTTGAAATATGTTTGCAATTCAGATGTCGAATGAAAACTCTTTTGATAAAAGTGCTATAAAAATTTAGTAGCTCAAGGAATAGCTGATGCAATACCCTCAATTATCGAAGCTGTTAGAAACCCTGTACCTATAGAAAATAATAAAGCTGTGAGTAGCAAACGTAACCGTAGCAATGATTTTAGCCAAAGTGTCAATGGAGATAATGATATCTTTATCAAAGCTTCACATCCTAAAATAATGAAGGCGATAACTTCCGAATGTACTTATAAAGATTTTCTAGCCTGTAAACCAACCGAATTCGTTGGCAACGAAGGAGCCATGGCAGCTCTGCGATGGTTGGAAAAGACTGAAGCTGTTCTTAGGATCATTAAATGTGCCAAAGATGATAAGGTTATGTATGCTTCTAATTTCTTTAGGGATGAAGCATTAGAATGGTGGAATACGATTCTTCAGGCAAAAGGAAGTGACATGGCCTATGCCATGAACTGGAGAGAGTTTAAGGAAATGACAGAAAGGAAATTATTTCCTCCTCATGAGAAGGAACAAATGGCTAATAAGTTCCTAAATCATAAAGGTTGATGTGAATTGTCGTGAGTTTACGACAAAATTATTCGAATATGCAAGAATGGTACCAACCTTGGCTTCGCTAGAACCTGTACTAATTTCTCGTTATATTTGGGGATTGATTAGTGAAATTCGTATGGTGTGCGTTAAGCGTGATATGATTTTATTAATATTTTAAGTTCGTTTTATGCATTAGTCAAGTTTTAAATTTATAAAACACATCGTTGGATAGTTATAATCGATCGGACGTTGAATTGTAAGCGATCGAGTTATTACCCTGATTGCGGCAGCACTTCGTGACCCGTGTGTGTTTAATTGTACTACTACTGCTCTAATTCGACGTTCACAGTGAATTTGTGCGTCGTTTCAACTTCCTCAGGCAAGTCCCAAGGTCCTCTATTTATACCTGGAAAATAGCCTCGCTTACGGACCGTAAGCTGTAACCCTTACGGTTCGTAAGGGTGCGGTCTAATTATAGGGTAGCCTAGTCAGTGGTATAGGTTTGATGAGTCAACTACCTCGACAATTCTCAGCTTAGACAACGAAAATTGTTGATAATTATCACTAGGGTTTAATCCCCCCTGGGTTTTAGGGGCCCTGATCCTGATTTCGATTGTTCTGGAAATTTCAGGGTTTGTGCAGAATCACTTGGGTATCTCAATTAGGGTTTCCTATTGGACAAATTATTTTAATAAATATGACTTTTGATGAGAGTTGTTACAATTGCCGACCGATGTAATATCATAATTAGGATAATTTGGGATGTCCATTCCGTTTACAAACTGAGTTTACGCATATGTTCTTGAATTATGTCCTTAAATGACGATAATGCCCTTTTTTGCACCTAAAATGATTTAAAAGCATAATTTTCATATAAAACCTTTTATTACTGATATGATATATTAATTAACATATTTTGGTCATATAAACCTGATCATAACATCAGTTTTCCTAAAAGATTGCACATATCGTTATTTAACGATTTTAATGTCGTTTCGGCGCATAGTATGGTTTTAAACCATAACTACCAACCAAGACTTGTTACCTACTGATTTTATAAATAATTTTTTAAATATTTTTACAGTAGGTATATGTTATAAACTCAGATTCCCAAATTAGCCTTCAAAACTATGTGTGAAATTACCAAAATGCGCCTACGGAGCATAGTTTGGTTTTAAACTATAAAACACACATATGTTTGATATCATACTGTTATTTTATCATAAATAAAGTGTTTTCAAAGAATGTTTATGATCGTAACATCAGATTGTGCTCAAGTTCCTTTTATACGTCGTAAAATGACCAAAACACCCTTACGAGGCATAGTTTGATTTTAAAACCTAAACGGGCATACAAGTTGATATCCCACTGATATTATAACTTGTTTAAAGTATATTGGCATATGGAACTTGTTCATGACTCATCCGGTTACTCGTTGTCGCTTATACGCGTACGGTTAGACTTACGTAACAAGTTTACATAAGTTTGTCGAAACGGGTTTAACCTTATCGTTTTTACTTCAAAATCCAGAATGTACTTAGTTTACCCATATTATACAAGTCTTCATACTTGTTGGGTCTAAATAACTTTCTATTTTGGCCATCGCTTAATCTAGTGTATCGTACCATTTTAGATACTTTAAGCTAGCCAGTCTAAGTCTACGACTTAAATAAGACCGTTAGCATTCTGAATTGGTTATATATTACCATCATTCCAGACTAGAGCCACCCGGTAAAAGCTACCTGCATTTAGTTAGATTGGATACGACTGAGTTATTTTGCTGTGAATCAAGTATTAGCTTAGGTAAATACTTTTAACTTATTTTCCCTTAAACGGGCTTGGGATACAGTAAATTATTACCGCTTGGTCGGGTGTGGGATCAATCAAATGTCGGATTGTGGCTAGTAAATCCACATAACCCGTTTTGATACTGTTTTGCTGATAACTTAAACATTGGGGGTTAATGCGACCATTTCCTGGATATATCCTCGGCTCATTAAAATTGCTAATGGCCACGACCGATGCGCAAGGTGTAGGCATACACCGAAAAGATGCCAATACTAGAATATTAATTACCCACAAGTTAGGGATAACTCCTTTATGGGTTTATAAGTGGTGTGTCGGTTAATCATGTCCCGGTCTCTATACTGGGCCCCGTATGTATGACAAACATGTATCTCAGTATAAAAGATTATAAATGTAATTATCCCAAGTTATAAAAGATTTTCGTGTCTGGTGCACCTAAACCAATTTTCATAAAACATTTTCAAATGAGTCGGTTAATTGTATTTACCATTGTAAACTGACGTATTTTCAAAAGACTAAATGACAGGTACTACTCGTTATACGCTGGGAGCTGCTCGGTGTCGAAATAGAGGTTCTTGCAAATCCTTAAAGATGCCTTAAAGTCTGCTAAACTTCATTTTATACATTCTGTAATGATCCGCCTGTGGATTTGATATTACAAGCTCGTCGATAATTAATACTTTGATATTTTCAGACATTTGGGTTTGTAATAATATTTTATATTCCAAGACTTCAGCTGTGCTATTCTGTGTATGTTTGACCATAAAGATACCAATCTTACGTCACGATACTCCCCACCAGGCCCACCGGGTTGAGCTGTAAATATTGCAGTGTGACAGGTTGGTATCAGAGCCAACGTTTGAGTGAATTAAACACTAGCCTTTTGTGTTTAGTCTCAGATGACACAGTTGCATATTCCTTAGACCTTCTGAGTCTAGACTTAATGTAGGAATGCTCTCATCCCTATTAAGTAAACATTGTTTTCGATTTCATGTATCTTGAATATGTCGCCAAGCAAAGAAGCCGTTGATGGAAATTCTCCACGTCAGAAGCCAAGGAATGCTAAGCTTCGTACCACGGCTAGGATAAGCATGCGACCGGTTTGGAGGAAGACCTTTATGGATTCATTCCCAAACCCAAGCCTACTGAAACTTTCAATCAGACTTCGGAGTCCATACCGGAGGTCCCTGTGGCTCAAATTTTGAAGTCTGTACCAGTGGAGTCCATACCAGGAGGTCCCTGAGACTCACGTATTGAAGATGATACCTGTGAATGCTAAAAATCCCTATTTTCTTACCTCCAAGTTTTGGAATCCCATACTCGGATGATATGAGTCAAAACCCAATCTGTGATCCATAATTATTCTTTAACCATAGAATCCTTGGATTCTACTTCTACAACGGAAATTGGAATACTTACTTTATTCACTGAGATCTTTAGTGTCATTATCGCGTGCGGTAAACAAAGAAGAGAAACGATCGGAATGAAACATGGAAGGCATTAGAAAATCCTTCTTTCATTGTATTTCATTCTCCTTTAAATCCCTATATGGGCGTTTTCTTATTGTCGTCCTTGTGGACACATTATTTTATCATAGTCCCTGTGTGGACCTACCTCTTCTGATAAGACCCCGTTTAGACATTTTTCTATCGTAGTCCCTTCATGGATATTATATTTCAATATAGTCCATTCGAGGACATTACCTTTCGAAATAATCCCTTCGTGGATATTATACTCCACTATAGTCCTTTCATGGACTTGATATTTCATTAAAGTCCCTTGTGGACATGATATTTCATTATAGTCCCTTCGAGGACATATTGTTTCATTAATAGTCCCAATGTGGACGTATCTTTCGACTTAAAGTCCCTATGAGGACAATTGTTTTAATAAAGTCCCTTCGTGGACATGATATATCATAATAATCCCAATGTGGACATATCTTATAGGCCCTATACGGACTTATATTTTCCTTTTAGTCCTTTTGTGGACTTGAGTTGCTTTTAAGTCCCTATGTGGACTTGTGTTACTTTTAAATCCCTGAGTAGACAATTTAGTTATCAAATAATCCTCATTCTTAAAATCTAGAGTACTCTTTCTCCAGATAGAGTACATATGTTATTTTATTTATTCTATCATTGATTTCTATCGACTGCGAATGCCAAACTGTATTTGATAAAAGCGCCATATGAGGATTGGCGTACCCTAGTGTGTCCCATAGATTGTTTCCATGTCTGATCAGTATGGAGGTTTAATGCATGGAACCACTGAGATATCTCAATGGTCATATTGTACTGAAGTCAGCAAATGGCATTCAAAGAAGATATCCAATATAAAAATGCCAGAGCAGGTACCTCTACTTAAGACATCTATGCATTCGTAAAGCAAATGTGTCATTCATATGGCATAGATGTCAGTAGATGAACCGAATCCTGAGATTTAAAATATCTCTATCATCTCTGTTTATCTTGATTATCTCCTTCGAAGAACTGCACTGTTTACCTCCTAAGAGGAAAGTGGAGTTAGGATTAACATCCCACCTAGGATTGTATCTTTTGTAAAAGTTCCATATCAATTCGTACCGACGGTAATGAAAGGATTTAAATCCCAATCAAATGAACTTTAAGGGAAAGGTTCATAAAGCCTAGCTCATCATTCTTAGAGCTCCGATATTATTATTTAAGAAAGACGGTTCAATGCGCTTATGCATTGATTACCGCGACCCTAACTAGGTAACGATTAAGAGTTACTATTAGCTGCCCAGAATCATTGATTTGTTCGACTAACAATGAGAGTAGCTATTATTTAAGATTGATTTAAGTGATAATTAGAGTGACTATCTCACCCTAATTAAGTTCTCCTAAAACTTATAGTTATTATATAAGCATCAAGGCTTCTCTTTTGGAGACCTCGTATGGGAGAGAGTGTCAAACGCTCGTTTGTTGGGCAGAAGTTGGGAAAGCTCAATTATCAGGGCCTGAAATTATCCTGGAGACAACAGATAATATTATACGAATCCGTAATCATCTGAAAGATGCCAGTAATCGGCAGAAAATCAATACTGACGAGAGTCGCAAACCTCTTAAGTTCTCAATAAGGAACATGATTCAACCGAAAGTACCACCCTGGAAAGGTGTGCTGCATTTTGATGTAATGGGAAAGTTAAGCTCTAGATATATAGGACCATTCGAGGAATCAAATACGTCAAGATCAGTAGCCTATAAACTAAAACTTACCTAAGGAGCTTGGCGGAATTCACAATGTGTTCCACACTTGTGATTTAAGGATATGTCTAGCCGATAAAGTCGATAACGTCATCACATAATGATGTGCAGATTAATGAAAACTTATGGTTTGTTGAGAAACCGGAATCGATCAAGGATCGACAAGGTTAAGAAACTCCAACGGAAACATGTACCTATTATAAGGTCTACTGGGATGCCCATACAAGGACCCGAATATGCTGTGGAGCTAAGTCCATTACACGACAGAAAGTACTTCCATATTTTGAGCAAATATCGAGGTTGAGATTTCTTTTAAGGGGGTGAGGATGTAACACCTCGTAAAATCATGTCCAATGATGTGTTGACACGTGTACTAAACCCTAATAAAGTCAAACGTTGACTATTATGGACTAATTTTTGCGAAAAACAAAAACTTTGAATGTGGAAGGACTGAAAGTGTCAACATGCTTAAACTAAGCCTCTGAATGACCTTTCAAGGTATTCGTATTCGCAAATGAGCCACTTGTTGGTCGAGAGGAGCCGTTTGCGTAAGTATTTGAAAGTTTGCGCGACGGAGGGTTAAAAGCGTCAAGATGTTAATTCTTACCTATGAGTGACCTTTAACAAACCGAGAGCTTCATGATGTTCGATCATACTCTCGGGAATGCCTAATATTGGCCATTTAAGGCTTTTATGCCAATAAGTAATGATACGCGCAAGTTTGCAAGATACAAGGATTAAAAGTGTCAATATGCTTAATTATACCTATGAATGACCTTTTAACGAACCCAAAGCGTCGTGATGTTCGATAATACTCTCAGGAATGCCTAATATGGGCTATGCAAGGCTTTGATAGCATTAAAGAATATTACGCAAAACTTTGTGCGTTAAAAGGACTAAAAGCGTCAATGCATGAAACTGCACCTTTGAGAGGCCTTTTGAATGAACCGGGAGCTCCATAATGCTCAGTCAAACTCCCGGGTGTGCCGAAGATTGGCCACTAACACTTTCACATCTTACAGTAAAAATATACATGAAACTAGAACAGTTATGTGCAATTTATGTCACTTTTGAAAGTTAGAAAGTATTTATTTATTATGAATTATTTCCATGTTCTCCACACATATAATCTAAACCATTTGAGCAATCCATGCGTTGTTAATGGTTTAAAAACCTGGTTAGACACTTGTTAACATCCTAAGCAATCCCCTAAACACTTGTCAAGATCCTAGCATTTCTCAAAAACTATAAAAGGACCTTAAATTTCAGTTGAACACTTGCACCTTTCATTCATTCTTCCTTCTTCTCTCAATCTTGGAGGACCCTGAGCAATTGGGGACTTCCTTTTAGTGTTCTTCAGTCCCTAGTACCACTTGTAAGTGATCCTTTCGTAACTAGTTCTTTTATTTGGCTTAAAAAGCCGAAAAGTCAAGCGTTTACGATAAACGCTTTGACTTTTAGTTAGACCGTAAACGGTCAAGCCATTGTTCACAACGAACATAGTATGGTTTTAAACCATAACTACCAACCAAGACTTGTTACCTACTGATTTTATAAATCATTTTAAATATTTTTACAGTAGGTATATGTTATAAACTCAGATTCCCAAATTAGCCTTCAAAACTATGTGTGAAATTACCAAAATGCCCCAATGGGGCATAGTTTGGTTTTAAACTATAAAACACACATATGTTTGATATCATACTGATATTATATCATAAATAAAGTGTTTTCAAAGAATGTTTATGATCGTAACATCAGATTGTACTCAAGTTCCTTTTATACGTCGTAAAATGACCAAAACGCCCTTACGAGGCATAGTTTTATTTTAAAACCTAAACGGGCATACAAGTTGATATCCCACTGATATTATAACTTGTTTAAAGTATATTGGCATATGGAACTTGTTCATGACTCATCCGGTTACTCGTTATCGCTTATACGCGTACGGTTAGACTTACATAACTAGTTTACATAAGTTTGCCGAAACGGATTTAACCTTATCGTTTTAACTTCAAAATCCAGAATGTACTTAGTTTACCCATATTATACAAGTCTACATACTTGTTGGGTCTAAATAACATTCTATTCCGGTCATCGCTTAATCTAGCGTATCGTACCGTTTTAGATACTTTAAGCTAGTCGGTCTAAGTCTACGACTTAAATAAGACCGTTAACATTCTAAATTGGTTATATATTACCATCATTCCAGACTAGAGCCACCTGGTAAAAGCTACCTGCATTTAGTTAGATTGGATACGACTGAGTTATTTTGCTGTGAATCAAGTATTAGCTCAGGTAAATACTTTTAACTTATTTTCCCTTATAGGGGCTTGGGATACGGTAAATTATTACCGCTTGGTCGGGTGTGGGATCAATTAAATGCCGGATTGTGGCTAGTAAATCCACAAAACCCGTTTTGATACTGTTTTGTTGATAACTTATACGTGGATGATATTGTCCTCACAGCTTCCTCTGACAAGTTGCTGCATGACATCATTCAGACACTCTCACGGGAGTTTGCCATGTCTGATCTGGGTCCATTGCATCATTTCTTGGGCATTCGGGTCACTCGTCAAGAAAATGGCCTATTTTTGGATCAGACACAATATGCCATAGACATCATTGCTCGGGCCAACATGACATCTTGTAAACCTTGTGCAACTCCAGTTGATCTCTCTTCTAAATTAAGTGCCACGGATGGCCCTCTGTTTCATGATCCAACTCTTTATCGCAGCCTTGCAGGAGCTCTTCAGTACCTCACTTTCACCCGTCCGGACATATCTTATGCGGTACAACAAGTTTGTTTATTTATGCACAAGCCACGATCCTCATTATGCTTTCATGAAGCGCATACTTCGGTACATTCAGGGGACGTTGGACTATGGCATCCGCATGACAAGATCCAATACGCATTCCTTGGTTGCCTACTCCGACGCTGACTGGGGCGGGTGCCCGGATTCTCGTCGATCTACAAGTGGTTATTGTGTATTTCTGGGGAATAATTTGCTTTCTTGGTCCTCTAAGCGCCAGCCTACTGTTTCGCGTTCAAGTGCGGAGGCTGAATACCGAGGTGTTGCGAATGTCGTTGCTGAGGTCACTTGCTTACGCAATTTATTGCTTGAGCTGCAAGTCCCCCTCCTACAGGCTTCGGTAGTGTTTTGTGATAATGTATCCGCGGTATACTTATCTGATAATCCTGTACAACATCAGCGTACGAAGCATATAGAAATCGATATCCATTTTGTCCGCGAGAAGGTCCGCCTAGGACATGTCCGGGTCTCTCATGTCCCTGCTCCGTATCAGTACGCGGATATATTTACCAAAGGATTATCTCGACAGCTTTTTCAATCATTTCGATCCAGTTTGACCGTTTGCCCAAGGACCGCTCAAACTGCGGGGAGTATTAGCCGAGATTTATGCATGAGATTATGATTTCCATATATTTGTGATTATATTGTGATTATGTATAGATTACAGTTTCCATATTTAGTGCTAGGGTTAGTCCATATATAAAGGGACCCTTTGTAATCGTTTTATTCATTCAGAAAATATAATTTACAGCCACTTTTACTTTCAAGTTATCCCACTTTGGTCCCTCATATTTGGTTAGTTATTAAGTAGGCCACAACCTACTTAGTTCCAACAACATTTCCTCTTATTAACTAGGTTAAACATTCCTAGTTAACTTAGTGGGTTCGGGGAGGTTATAACCCGTTTTATTTTAAGTCCCGTTAACTCGGGCCTCTTGTAAACTTTATTTTCTCGAAAGCATTCGTTCACCTTTTATTTAACATTAGATTTATTTATTTAAATCCTAATATTTATCGGGTTAACTATTACCACTAACGGTATTTTACCCGTACATTAATATTAACGCGGTTTGATTACCAAACCCGTTTTTGGGGTGTTACATACTGAAATTTACATGAAGCTCCATGATGAATTTATATTATCAAAATCATGTAAAGTAAATTTTCGAGAACACTATTATTATATACATATTAAAGTTTGCTTATTTAATATGTTGACTATGATTGGAACTCCTGATGAGTTTCCTAAAGCAGTTGAGTGCTTAGAGTAATTTGAGACATCGTAGGATGTAATTCTATGCACCAAATCATACGCAAGGGATAAATAGAACTTGGGGATTATGATATCTTAGTGTATAAGAATGGCATAATATGCATCGGAAGTGAATTTGATGTTATCGATGTTCTAATTGATTTTGATTTGCTTAAATGATAAAGTTTATGCACCAAAACGCTTAAAGAGTGAATGTACATGCATAATTGGTCAATATGGAAAAAGTCAATAGTGGATTGATGATGCTAGAAGCATTAATAAGAGCATTATTTGTTAAGTTAACAAAATATGTATGGGCTAAAATAGTCGGGTTGAGTGTTTTATAACTCATGAGATATTGTGATAAATAGGGATATAAGTTTGATTAAATTAGCCATTTCTTTATCAAAACTTCACTTCTAAAAGTTTGCTATAATCACAGTTTACAGTGATGATGTACACATCATTGAGAGAAACTGTCGAGCTTTTAGAGAGATAATTTTTTTTTTGAAAGACCTTGACACAATGTAATTATTGCTCGACCTACAGTTCGAGTACATGTGTGATGATATTTTTATCAATCCATCAAAGTACATTCGGAAGATGTTGCAACATTTTACTATGGACAAAGCTCAACCTTAAAGTACGTTCAAGTTTGTTCATTACATGATATAGAAAAGAAACCTTCTCATCTCTAATTAAATAAATTGAAAAGTATGGTCAAGGTAAAGTACGTTCAAGTTTGTTCATTACATGATATAGAAAAGAAACCTTCTCATCTCTAATTAAATAAATTGAAAAGTATGGTCAAGAAGTACCATAGTTAATTGCAATTGGTGCATTAATATTTCTTGTTATCCATGCATGATTATAAATCTTTATTTGAATTTATTGACGTGATATAACATATGTAGAGATGTTGGAATCGGTTAAAACAACTACATCGATACATCTAAGGTATGTTAAATTATTTTACTAACCGATCAAAACAAGTTTGGTTAGCCTTGTTCATGCAGGGAATGTAACACAACACAGTCGTTAATCTTGTGGTATGTATATATGAGAGGAAGAAGCAGAAGTCTAACATGAAGATCATACATCATTGCTTAGTTTCGAGAATTGCATATCAGGAGGTCAAGCAACAATTCATTAACTACATTGTCAGTCAAAAGATACATATTAAAATGAGGGGGAGTAATATACACGTTGCATTCTTTTTCCTTCACTAAGTTTTCTGCTATCATGTTTTCTTAGCAAGGTTTTAACGATGCAACAAATCCGATCCAGAAGTATCAGGGGGAGAAAATACACGTTGCACACTTTTTCCCTTAGTTATGGTTTTATCCCACTGAGTTTTCCTAGCATGGTTTTTGATAAGGCAATATCACCAAGCGTATTACAAGAATATTGTACTATTTCATCATGTGGATAGTCAAGGGGAAGTGTTATGAATATATCATTTATAGTGACTTTCCGCATCCTTAACTCCTCATTGTATATACTCTTATGTTAATGTTGAGTTATAAATAGAGGCTTTGTATTTCATACTTTACATCAATAAGAAAACATTCTCCCTCCTCATTGTATTTACTCTTATGTTAATGTTGAGTCTATAAATAGAGGCTTTGTATTTCATACTTTACATCAATAAGAAAACATTCTCCCATTCTCTCATTCTTCTCTATACATTGCTAATAGGTTCTAGTTATTATATAACATTTTGTTAAATATAACTTCTAGCGAAATCTTCATAGATGACTGTTTGAGTCTCATCATTAGCTTGTAGCACTAATTGTGATCAATGTCTTTGGATTTATGGTAATGAAATAGGTATTACTCCCTGCCATTTTATAATTTCTGATAAGTAACACCTTCGTTTTAGCAAAGTTTGAGTGTTACAGCAGTTCAGTCTGTTATGACTTATGAATTATGATGATACATGTACACTATTGGCACAAAACGCGAGAGAAAACTCAAAATCAATAATAAATGAAGTTATCGAATCTGGAAACCGTAAAAATGAATACATCTACCGCGAGTACCGATGTTCTTCAGTCGATATCAATTAGGTCTAGTACAATATCGATTTGATTATTGAAACCGAAACCATATTTAGTACTGTTACCCAAGGGAAACCACCTGCGTAGCGTATGAGTCAACTACGCGTAGGAGTCCTATGCTAGGGTGTCATGTGCCTATGAATAGGCTAGCTCATGCGCATAGGAAGTAGTTGTCACATTTCGAGCTTTTGTAAGGAATTGAACGTGTAATGAAGAGTTGCCCAATTTAATACAAAAACGTTATATTTAGAACTTTGAGCATAACACATCAACAATATATGGATTTCGCACGTACATTGTTGGCGTAGATTATGTTTGCATCTTTAACAACGTTTAACCACGTCTAGTGCATCGATTCCAGAACTTTCAAGTGGTGAAGTGATATCTACTTGATGGATGCTGATCAATCTATGAGTACCATCATAGGTAAATGGCTGCTGAATACTGACATAATAGAAAAGATTTGGTATTATATTATTTGGTATATTAGAGTTTTTCCTTAGTGGCACATTACAAGATCATATCTGTACAAGCACTACATGAATCAGGTAAAAGGTGATAGGTTATCATAACGTAGTTAGGTGCTGTTTGACAACTTCTGAATGGTTAAGTGTTGAACCAGTAAGAGATCTGAACAGTGTTAAACTAATAAGAGGTCTGAACCATTAAGATCCAGTAGAATGCTTAACCATTTAGAGGCAAATTACTGACTAATTCAGATTAAAGGTCTTAACCATTCAGATTCGGTATGATGCTTAACCATTCAGAGGCAAATGTCTGAACCATTCAGACATCAACTCGTGAACCAAACGGTTTGAATCATTAAGTGCTGAACCAGTAAAAGGCTTGAACAATTAAAAGTCCCGTTAAGAGGTAAACCAACAACCCCTTAGATATAAACACCAAAGTTTTAGTCTGTGGGGATGCTTTTAATCCGGAAAATATCAGTTTTAAATTCTTAAATCTTAATTGCTGTATAGGGTTGGCATAAAGGCAAGGTCCCCAATATTGTAAACTAAAAATTTAGTTTGAAAACACAGTTGCATTCATGGTTGGATAACAGCTCAAAGTAGGGTCGGTTGGAAACGGGTCGGGTCAGATTGGATGGTGCTAAATAATGTTAATTTATGGAAAAGGAACCACCAAGCAAATAATATGCGCACGTATGTTAGATAGGCCGGCAAATAATACCCCAAGTACTTCCCCAAAACATGAACAAAAAGAAGACTACAAATGCATGCACATGTGAATATGTGATCATATGATAACAGTATAAATATGATTACTGAATACTTATAGTGCTGCCCACAATTCAAAAGTAATCATATTTTTTGGCTTATTTTAGTGATTCTTTGGTGGCACTTTGGAAACATTAGAAGATAGATGTACACATAACATTGGTCCAACTCCAACATAGAATAAGCAAAGGGATATAATAAGAGAGTTAGGTATAAAGTATACAAACCAGATTTCTTTTTTTGCACTTTTATAGGGTTGGCATAAAGATAAAGTTCCCATAGTGTAAACTAGATAGTTTTAAGTTGAATGCAATGAATAAACTCAACAAAGCATGTACGACAGGGTTCCCATCAGTACTTCATGTACCGTTGTTGTCGTTACAGACTTCCTTATAACTTGATTAATTGGAGAATAAAAAAATAATTAATGTTGCTTTAAGTGCAAACAACAGTACAAAGCTCCTCCACAAAACTGTGCATGGAACAATTTGAAAACTTAAAACGGCAGGCGTGGGTGGATCGGGTAACCGGTTAAAAGGGGTTCGGGTCAAACGGGTTATTTTGGTACTGGTCTGGTTGGAATTTGGATTGGGTTGATCTCGAACACTTTTATTCCAAGAAAATCAAACTTGCTGCAAATAATTAGCATCATAAATGGTTGCAAAAACTATATTATTTCAATAAAAAGCTGATTTTATGAATTAGACACGTTTGGCTCATTTCTTTTCAAGCTATTTTGTTATGTGTTTGACGCACTAGAATTGCCACCTCTAACGTAAACCATAGCCAAAACGACAAATAGTACCCGTATGGTAACTTCAAAAAATAGCAAAAGAATTGTATTTAATTGTTGAGAAAGCTAAAAGATCAAAGACACACAAATGACAAAACCTTCTCTTTTACAAAAGAAAAGATCAGATTGGCCATCTATGATAGGATCAACCGTAAACAGAAACTTAAAGGGATAAATTTAAGTGGATAATCCTTCCACTAATCTTAAAGTCCATACTGGCCCACTGATGTCACATATGTTGCAAAGTCGGGTTGATCTTTTTCAATTAAATAACTTAGACTCTAGATACACTTTTTGCCAAATAAATACTTCATCTTTATAATCTCTTATAAAGTCCTCAGGCATCAAACTACCTTTCACTTCACACTAAAAGATGCCACATCTTCAAATTTTGAACTCACAAGATGAATCACAATCTCAATTTTCTTATTACCACCTACCGATTACACACAACTGCATCTTAACCATCAAACACAAGAACTCGTACATCTCGTCTCTTAGCATTGGTGGGAAGTTGCTATACACAGGTTCTTCCGACAAAGAAATACAGATGTTGAAGCGTGATAATTTAAGGTATGAATTTGATCACGAAAATCTGAATAACAGCATGATAATCACAGGAAAGGGTGCAGTAAAGTCTTTAGTGGTTTCCGCTGACAAAATATATAGTGCCCATCAAGACCACAGGATCCGCGTTTGGAAAGTTGATGAAAATGACGCACAGCAAAAGAAGCTAACACAGTTGGCCACACTCCCAACGTTTAGTGATCGGGCCCTAACGATTCTAACTCCGAAGAATCATGTACAAGTTAGGCGACACAAGAAATCCACATGGGTCCATCATAACGATACTGTATCAGCACTAGCCGTGTCCAGGGACGGTTTGGTCCTTTACTCAGTTTCGTGGGATAGAACACTAAAGATTTGGCGTACAACTGACTTCAAATGCCTAGAGTCAGTAGCTAATGCGCATGATGATGCAATAAACGCAGTAGCATTATCAAGCCATGGTGATGTTTATACTGGATCAACTGACAAAAAAATAAAGATTTGGAGGAAATTAAAATCACCAAAAGGTGAGAAACACAATTTGATTGCTACATTAAAGAAACACAGATCTGGGATTAACGCATTGGCACTAAGCACCAATGAGAATGTTTTGTACTCTGGTGCGAGTGATAGGTTGATTACGGTTTGGGAGAAGAGTGACGATGATGGCATGGTGGTCGTGTGTACGCTTAAGGGGCATGTTAAGTCCATATTGTGTTTAAGTGTTGTATCCGATCTGCTGTGTAGTGGTTCTGCTGATGAAACCATAAGAATTTGGAGAGGAGTTGAGAAATGCTACTTTTGTTTGGCGGTTTTGGAGGGCCACAGTGGTCCGGTTAAGTGCTTGACTTCAGAAACGGATCACCTCAGTTTATCTGATACATCAGCTTCTTACATTATCTACAGTGGTGGTCTGGATTCTGACATAAAAGTTTGGCAGATTTTGATCCCTCTATGATAAAGGCATAGTTTAAAAAACGGCTGAGGCGTAAGCCTCGAGGCTAGGAGCCCAAAAAATGAGTCTGAGGCGGCGCCTCAGGGGGTTATTTTGTACGTGCGTCTCATAGGGCTAAAGCAATAAGAAAAGTTGTGCCTCAGGGGGGGTTTTGATGTTTTTTTATGTTCTTAGACTTTTTGTGTCAATTTCAAACATTTCTTGTCTTTTTTTATGTGTGTTTTTAATGTTTTTTGATTTATCAGATGATGAAATTAGTTAGTATTTTATTTTTTATAAGATATATAATTTTTATATTTATTTTTAGTGCTGCGTCGGGGGTCAGGATATAATAGTAAGTTTCTTTTGCTAGAAAGGCTAGGAAGTAATCTTGACCATCAATTGATTTAATCAAGGGCTAAGATTAAATGAGTGAAATTCAAGAAAAAAAAAAGGAGGCGCGTGGGTTTGTGTAAGGGCATTCTAGTCAATCCAGGGCAATAGTTTCTCGCTCCTCCAATCCCCCCCCCCATTTTTTAAACGTTAATAACTTCATACGAATTTTTTTTTTATAAAAATTGCACCAAAAAAACGAGCGTTTTTTATCTTTAAAACGAGTATACTATTGCTATATTTTCGAAAAAAAAATCGAAAACCCAGTTGCGTAAAAACACAAAAACACAAAGAAATGTCTTATTTCTAAAACGCAAAAAGCATAAAAAATGACTCTTTTCTAAAACGCAATGGACCAAAAACACAAAGAAATGTCTTATTTCTAAAACGCAATGGCCAGAAAACACAAATAAATGCCTTATTTCTAAAACGCAATGGCCTAAAAACACAAAAGAAAGTGTTCTTTCTAAAACGCAATGGACTGAAAACACATAAAAATATGTTTTACCTAAAACGCAATGTACTAAAAACACTTCAAAATGTGTTTTTCTAAAACGCAATGGATCAAAAAAAACACATAAAAATGTCTTTTTTCTAAAACGCAATAGCCTAAAAACACAAAAGAAAGTGTCATTTCTAAAACGCAATGGACTGAAAACACACAAAAATGTGTTTTACCTAAAACGCAATGAACTAAAAACACTTCAAAATGTGTTCTTCTAAAACGCAATGGACCAAAAAACACATAAAAATGTCTTTTTTTCTAAAACGCAATGACCTAAAAACACAAAAGAAAGTGTTCTTTCTAAAACGCAATGGACTAAAAACACATAAAAATGTGTTTTACATAAAACGCAATAGACTAAAAGCACTTCAAAATGTGTTTTTCTGAAACGCATTGGACCAAAAAACACATAAAAATGTGTTTTCCTAAAATGCAATAGACAAAAACACAAAACAAAGTGTTTTTTTCTAAAATGCAATGGACTAAAAACACATAAAATGTGTTTTACCTAAAACGCAATGTACTAAAAACACAATAAAATGTGTTGTTTCTA
The DNA here is from genome assembly GCF_002127325.2 of Helianthus annuus. Taxonomy (NCBI): domain Eukaryota; kingdom Viridiplantae; phylum Streptophyta; class Magnoliopsida; order Asterales; family Asteraceae; genus Helianthus; species Helianthus annuus. Next base: position 177,576,788 of record NC_035441.2, read on the forward strand.
AAACCCAATAAACTGAAAATACAAAAAAACGGTGTTTTTTCATTACCTTGTAAAACGCAATGACTCAATTCAAAAACCCAGATCGTAAAAATGCAATTAAAAAATTTCTTACATAGATCGAAACCGATTTCTTCAAATTTCTTCAACGATTGTCGAAATTTGAATGTTAGAAACACTTATCAGCGATCGAATCGAACGAATCGAGTGATTCGCGTCAAAACCACGGGAAAAAAATGAGATATTGTATGAAATTAAACTGGGTTTCTTCAAAAAAGTTGAAGAACACGTTGATTGGGTGTTTGAATCATTGATTGGTGACGAAAATCACACTATAATGTAGTGATTATTGAGATAGAAAGTGAAGAAAAGGTTGAAGATGGTGGGTTTTAAAAATGGTGGGTTTTGAAGTTACAGAGAGAAGGGAGAAGATTGGATGAAATTGACTAAAATACCCTTCCTCTTTAGTTTAAATTTTGCCACATGTCATAACCCTATTGCTTCCTATCCTTCCTAGCCAAAATAAACTTCCTATTTGATCCTCACCCGCTGCCTCGGTTCTACTTGAGGCGTACGCCTCATGAGGCAAAGGGGAAACGCCTCGAGGCACAATTCCGTACTTTAAACCTTGGTTAAAAGACTTCCTTATTGTATGAAATCATACTACAAGTCGTTTGTTGTTTAGTTTTCCATGCACTTTATCATGTTTAACATATATGGTTTACAATAATTGTTCTAAAACATCTCCATTACAATGGTGGAATTAATATAACAAAAAACATTTACCAATATGATCTAAAAATTAATCAATAAAAGAGGAGCAAGCAGGATAACATTTGGGTTATCTACAGTGGTGACTTTGCGGGTGTACCTGGATCACGAGGATATTTCTTGGGGGTCGGACCATTTTTCAAACAGACAATCGCCGTTCTCTGTCCATACGGGCTGTGTGAATTTACTGGAAAAAAACAGTAGATGAATGGTTGTTACATACTACCAAATTACATTTATGCATAACAAATTTAGAATGGGGCCTTGCAATTGAAGTTTGTCAATTTTGAACTACTTATGAATAGCTTACCAACTAATATTACAGAAAAAGGATTGAAGCTTTTTATATAATGAGACCTTTTAGCTTTAAATGGTAATGCATCTTTAACTATAATGGGACTTTGTAAATTATTTAAGTCACCAAGAACCAGATTTACTAGATTGAATATAAACTTCACAAAGGGTTATACTTTATTTAGCTCATCAACACCCTATGTGACAAATGTAAAAAAACACAAGTTTTTCAGTTTAATGTTGCATACACCGAGATAAGAATACAAAATCTGGATTGGAATCGAGATGTGAATACCATAGCATGTTTGTAACAAGGAAGCCCCCATGACTCGAATTGCTTTATCGGCTCTTCTTACTTCTTCCTGCCATTATTAACCAATAAGAATACTAAAAAAACTATTTAAAACTTACAAGATAACAAAACTGGAAACACTTTTAGAATTAAAAAAACGATCATATACTTCTTTATCATAACATAAAATAGATATTGTGGAGGTTTTCATCATCTGCCAGGAAGCAAAAAAAAGCAATCCTTTGCTGAAGACTGAAGTGTTATGGTAAATAATATATACAGGCAGAGGAACGTATATATTAACTGCTCAAATAATTTGAAATTATAATAAGCATGTACTTCAGGGAAAACAAATATAATAACATATAAGTTAATAAATAAAGGACATGTACCTCCGGAGAATGACCTTTCGCTGCAACAAACAAGCCACCAACACGAACAAGGGGAAGACAGTACTCAGCTGGTTTACAAGAACAAAAAGGAGTTTAAACAAAGACACAAAAACTAGATCATCGGACACCATATGAAACATTTGTAGACTGTCTAATTGTCTATGAAATTGTATGTACCTAATATCCTCATTTCTGCAACAGCTCTCGCTACTGCAACATCATATACTTCTCTAAATTCTAAATTTTGTCCCACGTCCTGCCCTAAAACAACATTTAGAATATTATGCATTTTTTGCGGAGAAAGGAAACCATGAGAAACTCGACATATATTTGTGTTAAACCAAGCATGCATATAATCTAACCAAACATAAGACTGAAGTAGAAATTCTTTAAAGACAGTACAATTTCTTTATACTAAACCAACAATTCCATAAATTAAGTGACTGATAAAGATAACACGAATGCTTGATCAGTTTCCACAAAAGCATACCTCAGCTCTTCCTCTGATAACCTTAACATTAGATAATCCCATCAAGCCAATCACATGCTCCAGAAACACACACCGCTTATTTAACGACTCTAAAAGCGTCAGTTTCCAATCTAGACAACCAATCCAATAAAATCAATGTACCAGATAATGAATTAACAAATATCACCCACAAACAACAAGATTAAGGTTAAAAGATCAGCTTTACCAGGACAAGCAATGGCCAATATCAATCCAGGAAGTCCAGCACCACTTCCAACATCTACCAAATTAAGTTTTTCAACGGTAGATTCACAATTCGATACATAAGAGCTTCGAATCGGAGGTATAATCGCAAGTGAGTCCTCAATGTGCCTATCCATAACATCATTTGCATCTCTAACCGCAGTGAGATTCATTTTCTACATGTCATAACCCCGAAATCAGTCAACCTTCTACAACAGTTCTACACTATGCATAAATTGAGGATAAATTATACATAAATTGAGTGTAAATAATAAAATCACCTGGTTCCAATCGAGAAGAGCGTCAACGTAGAGGTGGACTTGTTGCTGTTGTAGAGGATTTAGGGTTTCGAAGTGGGAGGCATTGACGATTGAACATTTTGTGGTTGTGGATCTTCTGGTTATGACCGTTGGTTTGAGATTTGTGGCGCGCTCAAGGTGTTTGATGAAAGTCCCCAATGAGAATGAAACGGGTAAATTGAAGATTCGGGTGCGATACAGCAGCATTTTGGCACCGTAAGCGGACCCTGTTTACCGGTTGTCATCTATTTTGAGGCATGCTTTTAATAACACAGTTGTGGTCAACATTTGGTCAATATTGGTTCGGTATTTACACTACGATAGGGGTACATGCTATAACAATCAAAAGAGATAAGTCCAATAGGTTATCGACACGTGTTTTATATCAACTGAAAACCATAAAAACGTGGTCCGATAATATCGATACCGGAACCAATGTTGAATTGTTGTTCGGTAGGAATTAGTTCAGTTCGTCACGGCACCGGTACGGTATCGGCATTAGTATGCTTTATAATACAAAAAAATATTCTACTTTGAATACAACTACTTTTTCAACAAGATTTATATCGGAATGTCAAAAAATTATACACAATTGCTTATTCAATTTTTTTTAAGTTAACGGATGCAAAGTATTAGAGAAAAAATAAATAAAGAATTAAATGTGGGTGGTGAAATGAAAGTTAAAAAAAATACATTGATTGCAAATATTACTTCTACTTTACACCATTTATTTAAAACTAGATTAGAATCTCGTGTATTATACGAATTAAATAATATAATACTATATATGCTTAGTAAAAAAATTATGTATTTAAAACTCGTATATTGCAAGGTTTAAATAATATACAATGTAAATTATGGAGTAAAGTACAATTTCAGTCCATAGGATTTACACCTATTCACAAGTTCAGCCCTTTGAAAAGAACGAACACTTCAGTCCCTGTGGTTGTCGAATGCTCGCAATCAAGTCCCTCTCACTAAGTGATCGTTTGTAATTCAGTAAAAAGACAAAATTACCCCCATAACTTTACTTACAGTTTCAGTCCCTGAACGTATAAATCATATATTCCTTCCATATTCAAAAGAATTCCTAATCTACCAACTAAGCACCGATTAACGCTAGTTAACCTGCAATATGAACGTATTAACAACAACAACAATAGCCTGTAATGACACATTTAACAAGATTTTAAACATGTTTGACTTTTTGAACTTGAAACGGATTTGACTTTTCTAACATCAAATGGATTTGACTTATTGAACTGAACTAGAAAGTTATGTTTGACCTTTGTTTACTACAGTTACTAACAATACTTACTTCAAATAGGTTTGACTTAATAAGAACACATTTGTAACATTTGTTGTAGCATTTGTTTACTCAGTTTCCAAACACCTTAATGCATTTGGTAAAAATACTTAACCTTAGTTGACCTCTATGTTAGTCAAGCATGTTTGGTCCTCGTGTTTGAACATCAAAAGACATACAACTAAAGTCAAACATATTTTAACATCAAAACCCCATTACAGTTAAATGCATTGGTTTTGTTCAATCAAATACATGTTCATATGTAGCATACCATATAAACATTCAAATCATTCATTCATCGTCATTGATAAAGCCTTCAAAAGTCATAGAACATTCATACATATTCAAAACATGAGTTATCCCTGATCACTAATCCCACAGACCCAAAACTTGACATACCCAAGTAACCCAGTTAAATTGTTGTAACTAACACTGATCATCAACGACTAAAACCCAAAAATAACCAGACCAAACTAACCAATAACAACAGTTATAGTTACGCTATTAGATATGCATCATATAGATATTGACAGTAAGAGGGTTTGGGGAAGAAAAGGAGTGGATTGTAGCTTATGAACGAAGCTTGAGGATTAAAAAGTTTGACATGTTTCATATTTTGGTTAAATTACCTTTTTGCCCTCCCCACTATTAAGTTATTTGGCGGTCAACTAAGAGAGGACTTGCACATAAAACAACCTTACCTTTGTGTAGAACGTGTGGTGACCAATGAATCTGGTCGGAGTATCTTACAAGCACTTAGGTTTGCAATGGAGATGGAAAGATGTTAGCGAAGAGAGATTAAAATTACAATGAAGAAACCTTGAGAAACCTTTTATAACTGTTAGTTATATGGTATTTAAAGGGTATGTGCGAAATGACTAGATTTGCAAGGCCCCAAATCCACCACCTTACAGTTGGATATCATCACATGTAATAGCTTAAAGAGCTAATCATGTTTTAAAATACGCAACATAAAAACTTAATTAAAAACATTTTAAGCTAGAGTAAAACTCGACAGACATCTTATTTTAGTTCAAGATAGAAAACGGTACGAATGCCAAGCCCACATATCACAAGTAGCTCCATCTACTAGCCAAGAATCCAATGTACTACACCCACGTACCTGCAATCAAACTAACATACATGCAAAAATTAACTACGCCTATATGAGTTCTAACAGTTATATTTGAACAGGTAAATCAACCTCAAGCATTTATTACAAAGTTCTTGCGATACATTTCAATTACCCAAAACTCCCAACGTTTCGCAAATCACCTTGATCTAGTAATCACCCATACCGAGACGTACGACCAACTCAACTCGAAACTAGACCATTTATCCTATTACCCATGACCTACTCAACTCCCATGTATAGCATGGAACATCACACGCACCACACAATTAAGACCGACTCCAAAGTCTAAAACGCTCAAAGTAATACCACAACATTTGGAACACAAGTCAACACCCCAATAGTAATAGACACCTTGGCCTACCACAGATAATTACAGATTCAAAATTTTATAGTTTCTAATAAACGTCCCCATAGTTACTCATAGTTGCTGGAAGCCTTGGATCTTGTCGGAATCCCTATATACTCATGATTTATGTGTGGTTCATAATGATTGGTTCAAGAGAGGACTTGCACAAAAAACGACCTTACCTTTGTGTGGAACGTGTGGTGATCAGTGAAGCTGGCCGGAGAATCTGATAGGCGCTTAGGTTTACAATTTGAACAAAGACTTAGGAACTAAAACAAAATTTTATTCATGTATATATATTACTACCACGAGTAACAATTTTTTTTAAGATTTTTTTATTAAATCAATAGTCAAAAGGCATAGAGGATTGTTACATATCACCTTCCTTTTTGTTATAGTTTTTCTTTACATTTGACTATTGATCGAACACGGTCATTCTAATTTGTAATAAGTAGTAAGGGTGTTTAATTTATTTGAAATCTGATAACCGATGCCACTCGACTCGGGAAAGTGTCATACCCGAATGACTTGACCCCGATGTATAGCAAACCCGAACACGATTCACCGTAAACGGTTTGGTTAATGGATATAGGTTTGGTGATTCGGGTTCACCCATAAAGAACAACTTTCAAGCTCATAATCAAATTCATGATGAATCCTACCTTGAAATAGTTGATAGTGCACCTCTTGGACTTTTGTTTTATAGGTTTCTAGTTTTTTTGTGAGCCTTTTAAGAATTTTATTATGTTTTCTAAGCAATTTACTTGATATGCACTACCATTTGCGGTAGGGGTGTTCAAAACCGGATATCTGAAAAATCAGATATCCAAATTTCGGATATTCGAAATTTTAGGATACCTGGTTTCACTATCCGAATCCATATCCAATATACCGAATATCCGATTGGATAGTGAATCGGATATCCGAATATCCAAATTTTTAATTATTTTTTTAATAATTTATTATTTTTTAATATTCGTAAACGGATAATTTCGGATAGTTTTGGATATCCGAATATTAATTTTCGAATATTTTCGGATATTTTTCGGGTATTTCAGATATTTTTCGAATATTTCGAATATTTTCGGGTATTCAATAAAAAATAAATTTAAATTTTCGGATTGTTTCGGACTCGGATATCAGATCAAATTTTCGGATACGGATATTTTTGAACTTCCATAGTTTTAACATTTTATGAACACCTCTAATTACAAGTCAAACCTTAAATCAAAGAGTCTTGAACTTGATTTTAATTACATGGTAAAATATTTAGCAAGTAAAACTAGTGCAAGTGTTGAAGTTTTTATCATGCAATGAGGGCACATTAAGCAGCATTTACATAGTAAATAGTCCACAAACTCATGTACTAGTAATGGATTCTAAAGGGTTTGATGTTGATAATGTGATAATTCAATCTCCTCAAGATAGCCCCCAACACTGATGACATTCATATCCACTCTTCTCATGCCATCAAAATCACCAACTCAATAACTAAGACAAGTTTGCTACCCTCTTTGACTATTAAATTTGTTATGAATATCAAGATATTATTTTTTTATAAACTAGATGGAGTCGCTTCACCCTCTAGTTAACCAAATTTTCTATTAATGCAAGTATTCAACATCGGTGTTTCTTGTAGTTTGACAGTTATGTTGTCGTACGGTTGTTAAAATTGTTATAAAAATAAGTATTATAGTGTTATCACCATATTATAAAGTTTTGATATGATAAAAGTGCATGTTGAACAATTTGGTAGGCGCCGGCCGCATTTCAATAAGAGATTATTCCTCTAACGTTGATGTATCTAACATAGAATGTGGATCGGGCCATGGTATAAGGTGATAACTTTGACTCATTTACTTGTATTTAAGTTAATCTTGTTATGGACTGTATGCTACTAATAAAAAATAGCTAAAGGTATAGCTTTACAATAATTATTATTGTAAAAACATAGTTTTCATATCTAAAACTAGTTCTATACCCGTCCGTTGGACGGGCATATCAATGGTATAATGACATAAGTATGTTATTGTTAGTATTATAAACAAAACATTATTTATCTAAACCAACCAAAATATGTGGGATGTTTCGCTATCATATATTGATGTATAATATGCCTAAACACATAGCAAAGCACTTGTAAAGACAATCAGAGACAACCGACAAAAGCACTTGTAAAGACGATCAGAGACAACCGTCAAAAGTTGAACCGTTTAGACCTAACCCAATGATCTTACCACCTATATAGAATGTATAGAAATCAAGAATATGAACCTTGGTCCTCGAACATAACACAACTCATTCTTCCCATCACAAGTACTATGATTAAAGTCACAGGGTAGTCCAGTATCGGTGCAGAATGCCCCAAGCACATTGGGGCTCATATTCCCACAATTGGATCAGCGAAATGCAGATACAAACCTTGGCCTTTCTGCAATCCTAAGAGAACTTCTAACACGTGTTGCGATGCTCAAGTATTCGGTTACTCGTTTACCTGAAGCAGACCAGAAAGAAGCTGCAAGTTCCTGAAATTCATGGTCTGCATTAAAACACCACAGAAACGTTAGAAATATTATAAATAATTCGGTGTTAAAAGGTGGAAACTTTAACCATTTATATACGAATGGGTTGTTTCAGGTTATATTCTATCTCTAACGGGTAAAACTTAAAACGCTAGCTAGAAAGGAACCCGTCCATAGACGCCCAAAGTGAGTTTTCTTTGTTAGACCTCCTAAATCACTGTAGACAATAAAAAATGAGATTATTACATAAATAAATTAAATTCGATTATCATATATGACATAATAATTATTTATCCAAACGCTCTTTCTACCTCTGGTTTGGCTTGGTACTATTAACTATCACTTGGCCGCTTAATCTTCTTCTTCATTTTGGTCACCAAATGCTTACATCCCCTCCTTCGGCTTTAAAAGCCTTCGTATGTTCTTCAATAAGAGCCAAATCTTTATCCCTATACCCGACATTCCAAGGGATAAAATAAGTACTACACTCATCACCACAAAATATAAATAAAAAATTGTCCCAATTTGGACCGTTTGGCATACCGAATCATTAGCTCACGTTTTTTGGCGTCCATTCAAGTATATATTTGAACTTCATCTTTAGGCCCCTTGACTTTGGCTGCAGTGTCTACCTGAGTGTGATGACCACCAACCTATTTTTAAATCAAAGCACTCTTAAATCATTATTAAAGGAGTAGTAACCATGATACTTTACCAAACAAAAGGCTTACAAGGTTTCCAGACTATTAATGAAAGCAAAGGCTTACATCAAACTAAAAGTATTGGCATGAAATGTCATAATAAAAAGTTGAATAATAAGTGAAGAATGACAAAATTAAAGTATTTTCTTATATCCCTGTTTAAAACTTTCATACCGTTGTTAAAGAGTATAACCACACGTAAGAAATCAGGCAACCTTCAAAATATTAAAATCATTATTCACAAAAATATAGTTTTTCTTAATCATATTTGACACATTAGTTATTAGTTATTTATTACAAAAGACGGAAGTTCCAGTGAAACTGGAACCGGCCCATTAAAAGATTACAAATCTTGAGTTTCTTGTGCAGTAAAATGTCACAAATTCTAACATTTTAAAAAAAAATCTTCAACTATAACTGCAATTAACGCTTCTTCATATTGATGTATTTCTTTGTACTAATGTTCCCCTTAAAGTCAAAGGGGTCCTCGCCCATTTGACCCGCTACCCCACCCAATTTTCCCCTCTTTACTTGACCAATATAACACACATTGAAAATTACCCACTTGAGCCGTTCCGTCCATTTCCCAATCTCCACTTGAATAATATAATAAACATTGAAAATTACCTGTTTGACCCGTTACCCAACTGTCCATTTACCCATGTAAAAGTGGTTGCAACAGTTAGCGTGGCCAAACACCTCCAGAGGTATCAAAGCTACGAAACTGTGAAGCATAAACAAACACGCAAATTTAGTGGGAACAACACTGGTAATTTGTAAATGATTATGTAATACAGAAATTAAGAGGATACCTTACAACCTTCATCACCCAAAGTGTGTTTTCTGTTTAACACCATATTATAAGCATGTTCAGCAAAAAGATAAGATTTTTCTAACACGCAATTTCATTTAGAGATAAATCTTGAAGATTCCATGACAATTTAGATAAGATATTAGGTAAAAAATGAAAACTTTAAGGTTAAAAATAGAAAGAAAACAAAAAAAAATACATATTTTATTTGCGAATAATTACTTACCATTAGGAATTGCTTGGTCTTTTGGGGGTATAGTTGCTAGGTTGACTTCTAACAAACATGTGAACATTTGTGTTTATAGTATTACCATGCAAATTTAAAGAAAATGAGTACCAACAATGTAACGATGAGGTTTTTTGGGCATAAATAGCTGCTTGCAATTTTGCTCTACTCAGATAGGTGGATGCACAATCATCAGAGCAAGGATCAAAATTCTTGACCTAACAGAAGTACATCATGTAGTTCATAAATTGATCTTTATTTTTGATAATAATACCCTGTGATCCACTAGTTCATTGGCAGCCGTACTAGTTCTGTTTACGTACACACTAAAACAAAATATAAGTATCTAACAACCAAAAAGCATGCAATCATACCCCACAAATTTGATTCCATCACTATTCAATATTTCATGCAAAGCTAAATATAAGGTGTAAACATTGAGTTACCAGCAATTTTGATATATGTAGACTCTAGATGGTTATATCTTTATGTAAAAAACAATATCTACAACATAAGATAAAAAGGTAATAGGCAAAAATCCCAATGAAATTATGAAGCTAATTATCAGCATATCACCAATACAAATCTGACATCAAGATGTTGATGCTAATTATAAGAAACCACCATCAACAGGAACCTTCAAATCGTTAAAACAGACCTGCAAAACCGATTCTACTTCTAGAGATTTAATAAGAATTGAGAGTTGGGGTTGGTACTTTGAATCTCGATTAACTTACAGTCGATCCGTACTGGTTGATGCGATGGAAATCGTGACCTTGTTCATCTGGAACTGTTTTGGTAGAAGCCGGCGATGGTGACAATTGGTTTCCCTTTCTTAATGATAATCTATCCCACCAACATACTTGGTTGTCCTTCGTTGCTTGATTTGATTCACAACCAAAACTTCTTTTAGGTTAATTGCATCAAAATCACACAAACAAACCTATTGATTTAAACCAATTTTTCTTTGAATCCGAGAAAAAAAAAAGGTTAAAAGAAGAACATTTATGGCTTCTTACAAACTTTATCTTCGTTATCGACAATGGTCTGAACAAACACATCCAATTGTAGACGCGATGCAAATGCAAATGGAAAAACAAATTCGAGAAAAAGTTTTAAAGGGATTGAAGTTGGAAAACGTGGGAGGGAAGATGTACTAAAATCTAGCTTTGACCAGACAGTTTTGGTGAAAGAAAACTACCATATAACTTCTCCTTCTAGAAACTTTTATTGAATTATGACGGTCAGGATTAAGTTTCAGCCAGATCCAATGGCTCAAATTAGATGATGTTCCCTTTGACTTTAAGGGGAATATAAGAATATATAATTTGGTAACAGCATAGGGAGCTTAGGGAAGGGTGGAGAAATGGTGCTTGTAGAAAACATTCACATAAGGGATTCGTCATTTAAAGGAACAACAAATGGAGCTCGAATAAAAACTTGGCAAGTTGGACGAGGAAACATTCGACATTTTATTTTTGAGAACTTTATAATTTGATATAATCGACAACCCAATAATCATAGACCAAAAGTATTGTGATGTTCGGGGCATGAGCAAAGAAAAGGTAAGCATTTGGATGTTTTTTTAACTAACAATACGAACTCTAGAGAAATCCATATCGTTCGTTCACATAAGAATTAGTGAATAACGTCCTACCTCCTCATATGATATCACTTGTTTAGGTGTTGTGATCTTATGAAAGATAGTCTCCATCTAGGCGACCAAAAACAAAATTGTGACCTCCTAGTAGCCAAGATGAATAATGTTGGTTGTACGAGGGCCAAGATAGGGGTGTTCAAAATCGGATTATCCGGTTTCGGATATCCGAATTTATAAAAAAAATAAAAAAAAATTGTATCGTCTACAAATTAAAACTAAACCTATATTCGATTTTCTAAATTTTCAACATTGAAAACAAAACACAATTATAAATCCACATCCAAATCCGATTATTTATTATTTTTTATTGTAATTCATATTAAATATAGTGCTCATATACTTTATATATTTTTTAAAAAATATTAGTTTTCGGATAAACAGATTTTCCGAATCCGAAAATTTGGATTATATCCGGTTTTTGGATATCCGAAATTTCAGATATTTCGGATACGGTTTCGGATCCATATTTTTTGAACACCCCTAATTTGTGGCAGGTGCTCTTGTGCTACCGCCACTTTCGTAATCGGATTTTGCATATGCTATCTTTTTTTAACATCCAACACAAACTTTCATTCCTCATTCCTCAACTACAAACAATTACAAGATAAAGTCAAAGCGGCAACCCAACAAGGTGTTGGCTATTGACAATGGAACCAAAAACATCCTAATTGAATACAGTATACAACTCCAATGGAAGTAACCGAGCCCAATTAGACCCTTATAAAGATATTGTAGAATGTGCCTACAAGGTCAACCGAGTATTCCACCAAAAGTTCGAACAATATGGCACAAAGAACTAAACAGTCTGGAGCTGATAAAGCCATACTAACGCGAAGCCGGTCCGATAAAATTAGGAGTGGCAAAATGGGTGGGTTGGGTAGGTTTGGGTAAAGGGTTAGGATGGGTATGTGTAACAACCCTCACTAAAAATTAATATTTAGCATGATAATTATGCAATAAGGAAACCCTAATTAAGTTTAGTATGATTAATTAATCAATTAATCAATATTAATTAAGCTAACAAGATTAATTAAGCTAAGTAAGGTCTATTAAAAATAGATATATATAGGGTCGTATAAGAACGTTTAATATTAATAATAAAATATATTATTTTTTTTCCTTACTCCGTTTTTAGTGAAACTTAGGTTAAAACGTAGATAAAAATATGCTCGTTCTATTGACATATTCGTCGTTTTATAAAACGTCATATTTTAAAAGTTATACAAGAAAAACGAGTTAAGCAGCTAAAATAATATAACTAAGCTAGCTAGCTAGCACGTCAAGCTAGCTAGCAAGCACGTCACTTGAATCCGAACAGAAAAGGAATTGAGCTGCCTGCTTGCTTGCTATAAATAAGAAGCTTAGGACTCATTTTTCTTTGCTCATTTCTCTTCTTCTTCTCTCTATACGTTGGTGTTCTAACCAATAATCACTCAATCGCTATTACGATTCATTTTCCGAGTGATCAATATATCCAAGGAATGCCTAAGTGCCGCCCACATTGGGTTATGCTTTGTCGTTTGTCGGTAATCCGATAAATGAGTTGAAGCATTGTACTTTGTCGTTGTCGATAATTCGATAATGAGTTGAAGTACTATACTTTGTCGTTTGTCATTTTGATAAATGAGTTGAAGTATTGCACTTGGTCATTCATTGTGAGAATTTGATCTCGGGAAATTATCGTAACTGCTGTATTGATCATTAACCCGGTTTTTGTGAAATTCGTTAAGGTTCGAATCTCATGACTACCGTTAAGGTTTGATTTGGGTTTTACACCAATACGTATTCTATTCTGTTAAACCACCAAAAACACTCCCAACTACACCCTTACAATCAAACAAACTATTAAATCATCAAAAGATCCAGAATAATAAAGTACATGCCTAATTATCGAAAGAAGTAAAATCAAGAAGTTTGTTAACTCAATCCTGCATGCTGAATTGTGAGTTATTCCCCTTTTATAAACTCTTTTCTCACAGTTTGTGAGTTATCAATTGTTTTACAATACTCCAAATCATTTTCAAAGTTATAATTACAGTGATTAAGTTTATGTAATCACCAAATTACAGCCGGTATGTGGGGTATTGTGCACAGTATTGTTATTATTGTTTCCTTCACATTAGGTGGGCGAGCCTAATTGTGACATACGTCACTCATTGGGACAGCCAATGGTGATATGACCACAGTCACAGAGCTGGTCTGTGACAAATACCTATTCTTGAATGTTGGTTGATAATAAACATATGTAAAAACTCTTAATACTGTGAATTATAACAAATGTGTCGTTTTCAGTAAAATGAATAATTCACTCAGTATTTCCCGCTGACAAAATCTTTTAAAACGCGTTTCAGGTAAATTCAATAGATTGGAGTAAGGATTGGATCCGACACTGAAAGGACTTCAAGAAGTGGCTTATTTTCAAATTAAGAAATATTATTTTTATTAAAAGCTACCTTTGTAAAACATGGAATTTATTTCCATCTTTTTAAATAAAATCCAGTGTTTCTAAACTCTGATATTTTTCCTAACTCACGGTCCTGATGAAATTTCCGCTGCAATGTTTTTCAAAATAATCACCGGTACCACTGGACTGCTCACGGCACCGATTCCGGCCAGGATGGGGTCGGGGGCCGTGACAGAAGGTGGTATCAGAGCTAAGCCACTGCTTTAAGCCTATAAGTGTTGTGATAACAATACTTAAGCTTAAATATAAGAGTTAGGAAATTGCTATTAACTTAACTGGTAGCACATCTGATAGTATTTAGACTTGAACATAAGAAAAGATGCCTTAGTATAAGCTAAGCCACTTGTTTACGCAAATAGGTGTTATAATAATACCTAAGCTTAAACGGAAAGTTAAAAACTTAATATTATCTGATAACATTCTGAATGATATTTAGACTTGAACTTAAGAATTTTGCCTTAAAATAAACTTTAAGGTAAAATTACTTATATAAGTATAATGTAATGGATATTGGTATATCATAAGAATGACGGTTAGCAGGCAATAGCACTTAATTGCTATTTATTCTTGCTTATTGATATTATTTGGTCTAGAATAAGATATGTTATGGGAATACAAATTTCCTTGATTCTGGATAAAAGTCCTAATAAAAGAGACACTTTTAAAATCTTGAAAAGATACTATTTATGGGAAATAGAAAATTTTCTCCGGCAAAACTGGGTATAGAGTAACAGACTCTCCAGCTTGTCCGGATATACTGAGGTTACCTCTCCGGCGCGAACCGGGTAAGATGGGGTATATAAAATGTCAAACAAGTGACAAGATTTCCCTAAATAAGTATCATGGCCTGATATCAGACTTGTTTTTGAAAATAAGAATCTGCTAAATACATTAACCTTATAAAGGATATGTATATTACAACATGTGAAATATATGATTATATAGATATGTATATCTATAAGAAATTTCAAAAGCCATAACAATTGATAATTAGGGATAAAGCACAAGTATATGTGTCAATAATAAATCTAGATTCCTTTATCAAAAATCTCTTACCTATATCGATATCAAACATTCTTTCGTTTGATCATCTACCTCGTAACTCGTGCAACAAAATAATACTGGAAACCCATTAAGTTGGGACACCATCAAAAATATAAGAATTACCAAAACGTTACCATAAATTATTAACGCCATAAATTATGAACGCAAGTAAGAAACATGTCAAGTTGTGCTAATGCATAAGAAAACACATGAAACTTAAATTATACATCCACAGATGTCGAAGTTTATCACACACGACTTCCAAAGGCAAGATCTTTGAAAAATATAAATTAGGCACGATGATACCTACACTAATTCCATCAGTAAAAGAACTCCTAAATCAAAAATCGGCACTTTGCCACATGATCTTACAAACGATCAAAATGTCGCTGAGGTACGTTGGAACAATATTTCACAAACATCGGTGCATAGTCTAACCTGAGTCATAATTATTAGCACTACAAAAGAAGTCATATATTTTTGCAAATCCCTGATTTCATTTCACTTCATTCGACATTCTCTGATAATGTTATTTAACAAATAGTTATCACACAAAATTTCAGATAAGAAGTTCTTATATTTCTTTCGTTGCAATTCTAACTTCTGCCTATAATAAGTTGACTTTCGTGTTCTTTTTAATGGTCATCATACCATAAAGAATTCTTTCATAATAGCAAATATTGATCTATTTCATTTCTTGGTAAATCCACACTTTACACATGCACTGTTTGTTGCGCATGTGGTTCGTTTGATTTATAAAGACCACTGGAGGGCTTCATTCCAATTTATTATTTTTTATCATATCACTATACTTGATCTTTGCATTTATAAACCACGTTTATTGTAAAACGTTGACTCTTTAATATTGAGTCAATAAGTTTCTTGAAAAACTCAATTTCCTTTAGCATACATGGTTTTTGTTGTAAACATATCCCAAAATTTCTTATTAATACATGAACTCGTTTTGTTTACACCAAGTTCAGTTGTTTGAACTTGCTCGCATCATGTACTCAATTCAAAGTCCCATATGATGGATTGAAACCATCATATTCAAAATAGTCCTAACAAGCACTTCAATTCTCTTAAACCATAATATGCTTGTTTAGTCTTCGAATTCATCAAATCATCTCTTTGATCACGATCACTTTGTGATGACATTTTCACAAAATTGAAAATTGCGCTAATCTAAGATTTAATTATTTATTTATATTGAATCCGCTTTATTGATTTATTTTATAAAAGCAATCTTAACACAATTATGTGCTAAGATAATGATCCACCATTTCATGTCCTAATTCCGTAGTCCTTACAACCAATCGAGCCTTTCGTGATATTTCTTACCTTTCATTAATCGAAAAACATTGTATAAACTTAATTGATTATATATAGAAACTTACAATATAGTATTTCTGTAATTAAAATTTTTGTTAAAATCATTAAGGTAAAGAAATTATATTTTTACGTATAAAATTTTGTTTAAAATATATTCTCATTTAAGTTTATGCATTTATTATTGGTAATTAATATTAGTTTTATTATTAGCAATAATATGTTAATAATAATAGTGTTAATATTATTTTTAGATACTAGAGTTATTATCAGGGGCATGTATTGGATAGCCTAGCCTTAGTTAGGCATGGACTGGCCACCTATGCTTAAACAAGGCAGCACTAACCAATATCCGCCGTGATAATGACTAGTTAATTAAGTCATCATACTTATTTAGTAAATTTTAATTATATATAAAAATATTTTACTTTGTACTAAAAAGAGAAGACATATTTTTATAAAACAATACCAGAATTAGAGGGACGAATAAAATTATACAAATAATTATGTATCACATATTTTGTGATAACTATGTACTATAACACTCTAGCAAGAAAATAACCATATAAGAATAATATAGTAGTCAGCGACTACATTGGGTTAGAAGAACATTGTAATACATAAAGAATAGTCACCACAACATTTGTAACTACATTTTACAACGCTATATGGTTTCAAAATAAAAATAAGTAATCACATAGAATTGACCCAGTGTTATATAAAATATTTTACAAATACTTTTACCCCTTTTATTCACAACTTTCATTTAAACGTTATAAATAATAGTGATTCTTTTACAAAATCATAATACTAAAATATTTTGTAAATGTAATAACTTCACTATAGTATGTTGTAATCTATATTACATAATAAATATAAGTTATTTTACATAGTATAATAAATACTAAAATAATATTTATTTGAAAGTGGTAACCATTTACACATAGTAAAAATGCGAAACAAATAATATATATTACATTGGCTTTACAAATATAATATAATGGTTAGTCATGTCAAAACAACTTATATTTTTTTTTATATTTTCATCTCTAGGACATAACATATAGTCACTAATATTGTACTATCACATTATTTCACCATTTAAAACAATTTGGAACTCTAATACACTAACTCTATTGTCCTTTGGTGTATCTTTGCAATTAACTCATCTCAACACATAGAATTTCTCATATCATAATTTACTGTTTGACAAATCATTTTTCATGCTTTTGAACCCGTCAATTCTAAGTCTTCCTTAGGTACCAATCAAGGTAAGTTTTCTTCTGACAAAGAATTTTACTAATTTCCAAAAAGTTCTTCACATTCATTTTAAGAATCTATAGATCATATATCTTTTGGCTTGAACCCAATCACCTTGAAAAAACTATACCATTTCATCTCATTCGTTTAAACATTTCATCTTTTGAAATATCCAAATTCGCTTCCTTGAAACTCTCAATTTCGAACAACGGTGAATTTGTTCGATCATCATTGAATTCTTTCAATCATTACAAACACTTTGTAGCATCCGAATAGAGCTGTAGCCTGTGTTAAATCCTATTCATAAGTCATTCGTTTGATTTGTCATATTCTTGGTACAATTATGTACTCAGATTACAATACACTAAATCCTGTTGTCCATTACCAGTTAAGTAAACAATACTGATTTTCGGATCATCATTAACAAATCATTTTCCATACTCCCATTCACAAATAGATATTTATCGAATCGGAATCTCCCTCAATTAATTAAAGTAAGTTCATTTTGAATATTAAATCCAATTGTTTCTATAAATCATTTTTTTTTAAATGTTCATACCCCTCAAAATATCTTTTGATTCCATTCCACGCTACATTATTCCTCTTAATTAAAAGAAGAAACATAACCCTAAGAAAATATCATAGTTCAAATCTCGAGGACGAGATTTTTATTAAGGTGGGGAGGATGTAACAACCCTCACTAAAAATTAATATTTAGCATGATAATTATGCAATAAGGAAACCCTAATTAAGTTTAGTATGATTAATTAATCAATTAATCAATATTAATTAAGCTAACAAGATTAATTAAGCTAAGTAAGGTCTATTAAAAATAGATATATATAGGGCCGTATAAGAACGTTTAATATTAATAATAAAATATATTATTTTTTTCCTTACTCCATTTTTAGTGAAACTTAGGTTAAAACGTAGATAAAAATATGCTCGTTCTATTGACATATTCGTCGTTTTATAAAACGTCATATTTTAAAAGTTATACAAGAAAAACGAGTTAAGCAGCTAAAATAATATAACTAAGCTAGCTAGCTAGCACGTCAAGCTAGCTAGCAAGCACGTCACTTGAATCCCACATCGAACAGAAAAGAAAAGGAATTGAGCTGCCTGCTTGCTTGCTATAAATAAGAAGCTTAGGACTCATTTTTCTTTGCTCATTTCTCTTCTTCTTCTCTCTATACGTTGGTGTTCTAACCAATAATCACTCAATCGCTATTACGATTCATTTTCCGAGTGATCAATATATCCAAGGAATGCCTAAGTGCCGCCCACATTGGGTTATGCTTTGTCGTTTGTCGGTAATCCGATAAATGAGTTGAAGCATTGTACTTTGTCGTTGTCGATAATTCAATAATGAGTTAAAGTACTATACTTTGTCGTTTGTCATTTTGATAAATGAGTTGAAGTATTGCACTTGGTCATTCATTGTGAGAATTTGATCTCGGGAAATTATCGTAACTGCTGTATTGATCATTAACCCGGTTTTTGTGAAATTCGTTAAGGTTCGAATCTCATGACTACCGTTAAGGTTTGATTTGGGTTTTACACCAATACGTATTCTATTCTGTTAAACCACCAAAAACACTCCCAACTACACCCTTACAATCAAACAAACTATTAAATCATCAAAAGATCCAGAATAATAAAGTACATGCCTAATTATCGAAAGAAGTAAAATCAAGAAGTTTGTTAACTCAATCCTGCATGCTGAATTGTGAGTTATTCCCCTTTTATAAACTCTTTTCTCACAGTTTGTGAGTTATCAATTGTTTTACAATACTCCAAATCATTTTCAAAGTTATAATTACAGTGATTAAGTTTATGTAATCACCAAATTACAGCCGGTATGTGGGGTATTGTGCACAGTATTGTTATTATTGTTTCCTTCACATTAGGTGGGCGAGCCTAATTGTGACATACGTCACTCATTGGGACAGCCAATGGTGATATGACCACAGTCACAGAGCTGGTCTGTGACAAATACCTATTCTTGAATGTTGGTTGATAATAAACATATGTAAAAACTCTTAATACTGTGAATTATAACAAATGTGTCGTTTTCAGTAAAATGAATAATTCACTCAGTATTTCCCGCTGACAAAATCTTTTTAAAACGCGTTTCAGGTAAATTCAATAGATTGGAGTAAGGATTGGATCCGACACTGAAAGGACTTCAAGAAGTGGCTTATTTTCAAATTAAGAAATATTATTTTTATTAAAAGCTACCTTTGTAAAACATGGAATTTATTTCCATCTTTTTAAATAAAATCCAGTGTTTCTAAACTCTGATATTTTTCCTAACTCACGGTCCTGATGAAATTTCCGCTGCAATGTTTTTCAAAATAATCACCGGTACCACTGGACTGCTCACGGCACCGATTCCGGCCAGGATGGGGTCGGGGGCCGTGACAGAAGGTGGTATCAGAGCTAAGCCACTGCTTTAAGCCTATAAGTGTTGTGATAACAATACTTAAGCTTAAATATAAGAGTTAGGAAATTGCTATTAACTTAACTGGTAGCACATCTGATAGTATTTAGACTTGAACATAAGAAAAGATGCCTTAGTATAAGCTAAGCCACTTGTTTACGCAAATAGGTGTTATAATAATACCTAAGCTTAAACGGAAAGTTAAAAACTTAATATTATCTGATAACATTCTGAATGATATTTAGACTTGAACTTAAGAATTTTGCCTTAAAATAAACTTTAAGGTAAAATTACTTATATAAGTATAATGTAATGGATATTGGTATATCATAAGAATGACGGTTAGCAGGCAATAGCACTTAATTGCTATTTATTCTTGCTTATTGATATTATTTGGTCTAGAATAAGATATGTTATGGGAATACAAATTTCCTTGATTCTGGATAAAAGTCCTAATAAAAGAGACACTTTTAAAATCTTGAAAAGATACTATTTATGGGAAATAGAAAATTTTCTCCGGCAAAACTGGGTATAGAGTAACAGACTCTCCAGCTTGTCCGGATATACTGAGGTTACCTCTCCGGCGCGAACCGGGTAAGATGGGGTATATAAAATGTCAAACAAGTGACAAGATTTCCCTAAATAAGTATCATGGCCTGATATCAGACTTGTTTTTGAAAATAAGAATCTGCTAAATACATTAACCTTATAAAGGATATGTATATTACAGCATGTGAAATATATGATTATATAGATATGTATATCTATAAGAAATTTCAAAAGCCATAACAATTGATAATTAGGGATAAAGCACAAGTATATGTGTCAATAATAAATCTAGATTCCTTTATCAAAAATCTCTTACCTATATCGATATCAAACATTCTTTCGTTTGATCATCTACCTCGTAACTCGTGCAACAAAATAATACTGGAAACCCATTAAGTTGGGACACCATCAAAAATATAAGAATTACCAAAACGTTACCATAAATTATTAACGCCATAAATTATGAACGCAAGTAAGAAACATGTCAAGTTGTGCTAATGCATAAGAAAACACATGAAACTTAAATTATACATCCACAGATGTCGAAGTTTATCACACACGACTTCCAAAGGCAAGATCTTTGAAAAATATAAATTAGGCACGATGATACCTACACTAATTCCATCAGTAAAAGAACTCCTAAATCAAAAATCGGCACTTTGCCACATGATCTTACAAACGATCAAAATGTCGCTGAGGTACGTTGGAACAATATTTCACAAACATCGGTGCATAGTCTAACCTGAGTCATAATTATTAGCACTACAAAAGAAGTCATATATTTTTGCAAATCCCTGATTTCATTTCACTTCATTCGACATTCTCTGATAATGTTATTTAACAAATAGTTATCACACAAAATTTCAGATAAGAAGTTCTTATATTTCTTTCGTTGCAATTCTAACTTCTGCCTATAATAAGTTGACTTTCGTGTTCTTTTTAATGGTCATCATACCATAAAGAATTCTTTCATAATAGCAAATATTGATCTATTTCATTTCTTGGTAAATCCACACTTTACACATGCACTGTTTGTTGCGCATGTGGTTCGTTTGATTTATAAATTATTTTTTATTTTTTAGAATTTTTTGGATTTTTTTAGAATTTTTTAGAATTTTTTTTTGTTACTTAGAATTTTTTATTTTTTAGAATTTTTTGGATTTTTTATTAAATTATTATTTTTTTTAGATTTTTTTTTATTTTTTTAGAATTTTTTGTTTTTTTTTAATTTTTATTATTTTTTTGATTTTTTTGGATTTTTTTTATTTTTTTGTTTTTTTGAAATTTTTTTGGTTAATTATTATTTTTTAAATTTTTTAGAATTTTTTAAATTTTTTGGAATTTTTTGATTTATTAGAATTTTTTGATTTTTTATTATGTTTTGATTTTTTTTAGAATATCTTTGATTTTTTAGATTTTTTTTTGGATTTTTATTGTTTTTTGGATATTTTAGATTTTTTTTGGATTTTTTTATTATTTTTTGGATTTTTTATTATTTTTTGGATTTTTGTATTATTTTTTGGATTTTTTAGAATTTTTTTTGTTTTTATTATTACTTTTTATTTTAATTTTTCTGATTTTTTAGAAAATTTTTATTATATTTAATTTTTTATTATTTTTAAAATTTTTATTATTTGTGAAGCCAACATCTACGAACACTCGAATAAGATGAAAAATCTGCATGTTATGCTCTTTTTTGAGTTATCCATTTACCCTGCGTAATAGCTATCCTTACACACGAATTATTTTAAATAAATATCATATAACTCATCCTAACCCATCCTTAGTTATTTCTTAACCCATACTGAATCATTCTCACATTTAAAATGACCAAAGTAACCCAAAAAACCCAAATGGGTTTTATTTGCCAGACCTAGATAAAATCCAAACACCGAAGAACCTAAACCTAGAATGGTTAGGTCATAGGATAATATTTTTATTTTTTGAAAACTCGACTCAAAAAACCGAAACCCAAGTAGAAGTAGAAAGTAATCCATATGTATGGTTCTTTAGGGGCTTCGAGTCTACTACTATCACATAAAAAAAGATTAAATGAAATTTATTTTAAAGTAAATAAGTTATAAATATACCATATTTGAAAAAAGGAAAGAAGAAAACTTGAGTTGGTGGCATATCTATGCTTTTAAGAAAAGAGAGACTATTTGGGCCACCAATATAGTGGCACATGAAAAAGATTGAAGCGAGGGGATGTTACCTCCCAATAAGACAAAGTGTTGTAGTTTTATTTGATGTGTGATTTTACTTGCTTTCTTTTTGTATTGCATTGCATTGGACATTGAGTTGATAAGATGTGCAAAAGCCTTGTTAAAAAAACCTTTCCCGCTTGTAATCATTATATAATTGCAAAATCATTGTAGTTATAAATATAAATTTGGTTTTAATGTAAATTACAGATCCATCCTTTTTGTATTAACTTGTAATCTTTGTCCTTCAATTTCGAAAATTACATGCATCATCCTTTTTGTTAATATGTTGTTACAACCTAAAGGATGAAAACTGTAGCTTTTGTATTTATTTGTTATTCTTGGCTTTTTTATTGTTGAAAAACTGTAACAAAATGTTGAAGTTGATATAACAATCGATCCACTATGGTCATGATTATAAGTTACATTTACTTATATTTGAGTAAATCTCACGAATAATTTATCGTTTTTGTTCAGTTTAGTCTTGTAAGATTCAAATCGAGGTGGCTACCTTCATGGGCGAAGTATTCTGGGTGCCCGGGGGTGCACCCGCCCACCCTAATGTTTCGATTAAAAGTGTATAAGTTCCGATTTTTCGTCTGAAAATTTTAAAATTATATAGGATTGTCCCCCCGATTATTTTTTCTAAATTGTATATCCTAAATATTTATAAGAGTTAAATGTCATTTTAGTCCCTGTGGTTTGGGCCATTTTGCCAGTTTAGTCCAAAGGTTTCCTTTTTCCACCTGTGGGTCCAAAAAGGTTTCACCGTTGCCATTTTAGTCCACTGGGTTAATTTTATCCATTTTTTCTGTTAATGAGAAGGCCAACTCGGTCATTTTATATGGCCGAATTGCCCTAATAGTGAACAAAATTACATATAAAATGACCGAATTGGCCTTCTCGTTAACAGAAAAAATGGACGAAGTTAACCCAGTGGACTAAAATGGCAACGGTGAAACTTTTTTGGACCCACAGGCTAAAAGTGAAACCTTTGGACTAAACTGGCAAAATAACTCAAACCACAGGGACTAAAATTACATTTAACTCTATTTATAAACTTTGTATATAAATGATTGGTAATTTAATAAATATACACTCTGTTTTATTTGGAACTATGATTATTTGACTCGACTTGAATCGAATAGCCAACCCGACCCGAAACATAACGTTAGGCAAAAAAATTTGAGTTCCATCACTTTACGCCCACTCGAAACTTTTGGTCAAGCTCCGCCAACCTTATAGTTATGAAGCTTGTTACTTGGACCATCCTTTCTTCAACTAAAATTAATAAACTAAGAAAGTGGGAAGAGAGTACTTTGATCATTTTTAGGCTATATGTAGTTGATTCATGCCCCTCGGCGTTCATGTTGGAGCCATGTCGAGCAAAACCCCCGCCTCCCCTTCACGCCCCACCCCTCCGCCCCTTTAGGAGTTACCACCAGGCTAACGCCTAGCCTGTTCACACCCCACCAGCATGTTGTCACACCCCCGAAAACACCCCAAGTCCTACAAAAGTGACGTAACGTCAGCCAAACTATTAATTTCATGTAATTCAAAATAATCATCTGTATAATTTATTCATCTATAATTAATGTGTCATGTTTAGCGATTCACATAAATTGCTTGTTATGGTGAACACGGTTTCTAGGAGTATCGATTGAAATGAAATGGGCAAATCACGTGAATTGATCTATAAATTACAACAATGAGATCAAAGTTTAAGAATAATCAAGTTTTATGGTATGTCAAATAGGTTTAGCCTTGTTTAGTCGATAATTATTTTTATTTAAATGGGTGATATACAATGATGTAAGAACTTATATATAAGCAATAACACACATTTGATGACCATTAATCTAGTTCACTATTTTTTAGCATGACCTTATTCAAGATGTCAAAACAATAAAATGGAGGACAATGAAACCAATACATGAAATTTTCTTTGAGCTGAAAGATTGAAAAATGTGTGTCGGGAAAAGGACAAGTAAACGCAAGTCCTTAGCGAAATTAATTAGGATTTCTAATTTCCATCATTTCATGTTAACAAATACGTTTAGTTTCGTTGAGTCGTGGATTTTTATGTCATATTAAATAGTTCTACCTTGTTGATTCGACGGGGCTTTTGATTTTAATAATGGGTATATAACAAGATCAGTCTTTTAATATGAGTATTTAAGAAGTTATATAAACATTAACACACTTATGAAAACTGTTAAAACAATGTCACTAATTTTACGTCTACCTAAAAGAGTTTCTATTGTAACTCAAACATACACGTTATTTAGAAACATAGGTTGAATTTTTATACCCCGACCTTATTAGTTATAAAGACATTAACATCAATTAACCGAATACATTGAAACCAATATAGATGTTAATTATACAAACGTTGGTGTGTGTATTTTTGCCACGTAAGAGAGTAGATGTTTCCATGATAGAAATTTGTTCAAGTGGAAAGAAAACGACCTAAGAAGCTAAAGGACAAACATAAAGTGCACCCCTCTCAGTCTCTTACAGTTACTCCAAACTCACAAAACCACACATGGTAAAGGGAAGGAGATGTTTGTCGAGTGACATGACAAAGCTAGGGGTCAACATGAGGTCCACTTTTCCTCCCCTTTCTAATTAGCCAGTGAGATTTCGCGTTTCGTGGCGGGCTTTTGATTGTTATCAATTCGATTCTTTAAGGCACCCGTACAAAACATACACTCATTATAGCAACCAAAAGAGATAAAATTGAATATCAGTGCAAATACAACTTCGTTTTTAACCATAGAAACAAATACCAAATATTCCGTTCGTCACAGTAAAGGAAAAAAAAAGAAACGTTTATGATTTTGAATGAAACTCTTATCGAAACGTAGATAAATGTAAGCGGTATATTATATTATGAGAATGACGAAAAGTACGGCATATAAAAAACTAAACGGTGAGGTAGCTATGATATGCTTCGATTACTTGTACATTACTATCCACAAATCGGTTTTGAGTAAAATTTCTATCAAGGCATAGAAAAAAATAAGTGCGTAAAATGGCATGTCCGAAATTTTATAAAGTATCGTATATAAAAAGTTATCATAGATAAATAAAATGCACTAAAAAATAATTATAACAATAATAAACTATTATAAGCAATTATCAAAAAATAAAAGAAAATAACAAAAGGCGTTGTTCAAGCAGTTGCCTTTTGTTATATACTATGCTACGCTGCGGGAATTTAATTGGTATTGTCTCGATTCATTTGTATCGTCACTCACTATAGCAACCGAAATAGAATACCAAAATATAAAGTCGTGATATACTCAAGAGAATAGAATAGTGGTATTGGTTCGATTATACCGATGGTGTTCGATCGAAATCAATTTGATTCGTCATCGTACCTGTACGCTATTAGCACTCGTATAACTTACACTATTGGCACGTTGTTTGTTTTGAGTCCAGGGGGGGTTTTTTGGAGGCAGTCTCTCTGTTCACACAGATAAAAGTAAGATTTGTCTGTCACACCCCAACCGATGGCGGAAACATCGGGGTGAGGCACTGAGCGAAACAGATTGTCCAAGAGATTCCATAACAACTAATAATTACCAAATACTTAAGCATTACGTCCCATACCGTAACAGATCAGGCAAACATAGTTATTACAGACAAAAGTTCTCAAAGACAAATAAAATTACTGTTCCGACAACTCATAATTAAATTGTTTGTTCCTAGACTCTTCCTACTTGATTCTTGAACAGCAAGCATAGCACAAGCATCCTAAACACCTGTCACATACGTTAAAATAGAGATCAATACACATAGTGTAAAGGTGAGCATACAAGTTTAATAGTATAATAGATTGCGAAAGTTGTTTACGCATAACCAACATGTAACATCTAGCAACGTGAAGCTAGTAGGTTATCGATAATGAAGTATGCACAGATATGACTGCGAGTTGTAGAATGCGCAACACATATCACCACTATGACACGTGAAGTAAAACCCTTAACAACCCCAGTACACGACAGGTGCTGAGTCCAAACTATAGTACTATCGTTGCTAAGGTGTCAGGCAACAATCACTGTGTAAACATAATGTACAAGCATTCATCGAGCAACACATATAACATGTAATAACGGTCAACATATAAAAGTGTTTGCGTTGTGTGTCGATTGTGATTTGAAATAGGTAACATATGTAACACCCAAAAGTGCGTAAAGCAAAAGGGTTCGAGTATACTCACAGATCGTGTTAAATGAATAACACAGTCTTGGATTGGATTGAAGGGAGCGCTGGAAAGTTAGCCTGATTACAGAACGATAGCATAAGCGATGAACGGTGCGTAAAATGGTGACGAGTGAACTGAGTGACGAAGGGTCATCCGATCAGATGACAATCCGGACGGATGGTCATCCGGTCGGATGGCCATTCAGTCGAATTGTCATTCGTTTGGGATGGATGTGTTTGTGTACGAATGGTCGTTCGGTCGGATGGCAATCCGTCTTAGTGAGACATTTCCCAAAAACCAAGTTTACTGTTAGAATAGTCATTCAATCGGATGGTCATCCGATCGGATGACTATTCGTTTGAACTGATATTTTCTTGAAGTTTCCAAAATTGTTTAAGTGTTGGAGACCATAAGTTATCCGATCGGATGGCAATCCGATCGGACGGTAATCCGTTCAGCGACCTGATCGTTTAAAACTTGCAAAATTTTGTTAAGTCTGAAAAGTTTGCGGTTAGACCAAGACGGTATGACAACGTGTTAAACAACAGAAACCCCACCAAGTCCAAGTCATCCGATCGGATGGGAATCACCCCCGTTCGATCGGATAACTGTTCTTGACGGTTATTCATGTTCAACCCGTGAATCGGTTGTCTCTTTGACAGGAATCAGTTCTCAGACCGATACTTCACTAGAGAATGAGTGGGAGGCCTGAATGTGCTCCGATTATATCGGTTTTGAGTGCAAGAGTGTAAAAGAGTTGAAAGAAACTTAAATCAATTTGAAAATGTTTAGATTTAGGTGAAATCAGTGTTTAAACATGTTGAAATCTCTTAGATCTGAGTTGTTCTTGGTGGAATGAGGTCACACCTTGAAGTTCATGAGAACCCATGATGACATCACCCTAGAACAGCCCAAATCAGCCGATTTCGTGGTGAAAAGTGAAGATTTGATGGTGAAAATGATGAAAAAGTGTGTGCTGATTGAGACAGTACAAGATTTGAGGTAGAAGCTTACAAGAATCGCGAGGAATCGAGAGAAAATAGCCCAAAAACGAGCTGGTCGAACGAGAGCTGTCACATCACTTGAACAGTGATGTGACAGGTGCTATTTATAGGTGAAAGGGTGAGAAAGGCGGTGTAAGTGATTCGATCGGAGGGCCCTTAGATCGGAGGGCCCTTCGATCAGATGGCGCGAAGAGTTGGTTTTTCGATGTTTCGTTTCGTGCGTTGAGCGTTGCGATGCGTTTGAGCGAGTTTCGAGTAAGCGATGCGATAGGTGTAGGATCGTTGCGTGACCCGACTGAGTCGATCAGAAGAGTTGTTTATCTGAATCAAAGGCGGAATCAATGAAACGGACGCTCAATTCAATTTAAATGTCTCTTACATTGATATAATAGTGATTTACAACTTGGAGAAAATCCGGCAGAGCTTCGCTACTCAGATCCGAACCCTTACAAATGAATAACCAAGTGCACCTATATATACTATGCTGATTTCGCTTGAAATGAACCAAAGCATTTTCAAGCGGAATCACTTAATCATGATTTCGCTTGAAACTGTCTTTGGCACTTTCAAGCGGAATCACCACCTTTTAAGTGAAAATCAGTTTCTTGAACCCCGAGCACTGGTTATCCTATCCTATCTCATTTTATGACTCGATACAAGACGAAGTCAACAGACATAATGCAC
The DNA here is from genome assembly GCF_002127325.2 of Helianthus annuus. Taxonomy (NCBI): domain Eukaryota; kingdom Viridiplantae; phylum Streptophyta; class Magnoliopsida; order Asterales; family Asteraceae; genus Helianthus; species Helianthus annuus. The sequence goes on from NC_035441.2 coordinate 177,605,443, forward strand.
TAACAGACTCCCCCTTGGATGTTGACGAAGTCTTCAGTGTCTAGTCTTTATCATGACACATCTTCAGTCTTGATCAGTCTTCATGCTCTTTCCAAATTGTCTAACACTGTATGCATCCATCAATCTTCATCTTTTCTTTAGCTTCTTCAGGCTCCCCCTTTCCTCAAGCTTCCGTGCTTTAGGGATCGACACCTAGCTTTCCGATTACAAGCTTCCTCTTGCTTTGAGCTTGTCTTCAGACTCCCCCTAAGACTATGCTGTCAGGATCGTAGTCTAGACTCTTACCTGCAACACCCATACGTTTATGAGTAACAATATTTTAAACTTCCAGAAATCGTAATCTGGCTCTTCAATCTCTTCTAAAACACTCCCCTAATCAACAATCTTTACAATTTTTTTGCAGTTTCAGCGAACAGGATCGGAAACTGGCTCTATAACAATATAAGCATCCAAATCCCCCACAGTTAATCATCCAAGCCCAAACTAATGACCTTGGAGATATCACAAACAGTTTTTGATTTTTGATTTTTAATTCAACTTTCAAATTAATGAACTTGTTTCATTTTCAGAAACACAAACAACATACTCAGATTTTGAAACTCAGCATCTCAGACATCGGTTGTCGAAAATAAAGCAGAATCAAAAAATCTTTTTGTATTTTTCTGAAAATATAGAGCAGTAAAGAAATATGTACAAACATATTTACAGACAATATTTTTGTTTGAGTATGCGTCAGAGGATCATATCAGTTTTGACAAGTCACAAGTACCATTGAGCTTAGTTACACGTTAAGAATTAAACAATTCACTTAGATTATCGATATACTGATCCACTTAAATTTTCACACAAATTTCAACTGATTCAGGATATGAATTAGGTGTTTTAAGAACTTAAACTCATTCATGTGTCCCACCTTCTTGAATATACTCTCGTATCCAGATCCCAATATTCAGTCTTACAGGTGGCTAGATGATATCTGTAAGGGGTTAGATGCGAAACCGTGAGAGCTCAGGTCAGAACTTCCGTTCAGCAGAGAGATGACGGTTCGACTTTCGATGTGTCCCATTTAGAGGATCTTTTCTTCAACAACAATGATTATCAATTTTATTGTTTCATCATTTTTGCTGAGGGCGGTGCTATGTTTCAAGCAAGGCGGAAAGTAATATGCAGGGACTAGGTCAGAATTTCCATTCAGCAGAAGTCCCGGAATAATACCCCAGATATAACTGAGTATAAAGACCTAGTATTTCAGAAAGAGGGACCTTTCAAACGAGATTTTAGGAGCTACCTATGTATCCAAGTAGTGTTCCCCACGAAATAAGCAAGTTTGAATTTAGGTTTATATCCCGAAAAAGTTTATTAAATGTATAAAAACCTATCGGCATATCATCAGTGAGACTGTTTAACGCTATTTAATCATTACATTTCTTTAGCATACTGTAACTGTCTACTGATGTACTATCATTTCCTCTTTTTACACAAAACTCAAATTTTGAATTTTATCATGTTTTTGGCTTTTTCAAATTTTCTAATGTTTTTGGATTTTCTGACAACAATTTTTCTCCCCCTAAAATGCAAAATCATTAAAAATTTTACAAACCGATACTGATAGCTTTGTCTCGCCATCCATTTTCTGCCAACTATGCTCTGTTTTGCAGAAAATCTAACATAAAGTACCCCCATGATTTACAACCCATTGATTTTCGACAGTTTGAAAACCGTTTTTCAATCTTGTGGAATTAATCATGTTTGTTCCGCCGTAAGTGTTTCTGCATATTCAAGTAACACACATTTTTTTATGTACAGAAAATGTTAAACTCCCTGTTCAACCAAACCAGGGTCCAGCAGCCTCTTCCTGTGCCAAGCTGCTCCAACTTCCATTCTCACAATCTTCGGTTTTGTTGAGCACCTGCACATTCAGACTACTTCAATTACTTGAACAATTTAGCCCAGGTCTGTTGGACCTTAGGCAATTCAACACAATAATTTTCATTTAATGCTGGAAACTCTTTGTCATCATTCACAATGACTTTATCAATTTTCATTTCAACATTGTCTTCTTTTACAAAAGTCATATGTTTCTTAACACTCCATTTCTATCCTTTTGGAGTACCTCTTTGTAAAAATGTGAGTCTTTTTGAACACTTTGTTTTTGAACAACATTTGGTTTCCAAAACTGTTGAGGTTTTGTCATATCAACTGATGTTTTCCAACTTTGTGTTGTTCTGAATCTGGGTGTGTGAGAATTCCAGATCTGTCTTGAATCGAACCTGTTCTGGTTTGATTTGATTTCCAATTTTGATTCGAAGCAAACTTGTTTGTGTTGTACCTCCAAGTTTGTTTTGAATCAAATCTGGTTGATCTTTGTTTTACACTCTCAGATTTTTGTTTCACAACATTTTCAAGCTTGTTTTTGGTCTCAACATCGACAGGTTTCAGATTTGGACACTTTCGTGCAAGATGTCCAATTTGATCACATTTAAAACATGTTCTCTTGGACACATCTTTGACCTGTGGTTGTTGCTTTTTCTTTTGAGCTAAGAACTCTTCATTAGACTGTCGTCTAAATTTTAGTTCTTTCTCTTCTTCTGTCGTTGTTCCATGAACAAAACTCATCTTTGTTTGAGAATTTGGCATTTCATTTCTTTTCCAACTTTGTTTCTTCTTATAACCCAACCCAGCCTTCATGTTTTTCTTTTTAAAACCAGGTTTGTTATAAAAGGTTTTACGACCTTTACCAACAAACTTTGAAATTTCAGATTTCTCAATTTCAACCATTTTGAAAACCTTATCAACCTTTTCTGAGATCACATTCTGAATTGGGAATACAACATCTAAGAATAATTTGTCCGATCCAATCATGGTATAAACCAATCCTTTTGAATCATCATTCAAATTTTTCTCAGATTTTGACTGTTTAAGATAGCCGTCATGAAAATTTCCCTCATTTTCATCATGTGATTCAGACTTACCTTTGTTTGACTCATCTTTCAGAACGCTTTCAACAACCTTACTTACCACTCTGAATCATTAGCTTCATCAGATTTGGAGTAAGTCACATCGATACTTTCAGGTAATTGGTCAACTATGTTCAAACCCTTTGCCACCTTTTCTTCATCATAAAAAGTATAATTGTTTCTCCATGGTGGTAGAACCTGATGAAACTCTGAACCAATACCTTTATTATTCTTGTTAGTATCTTTATCATCTGGTGTGATGTTGAAAATGCGTTTGAGAATGTACGAAGAATTATGATAACTTTGAAGTTTGGTAACAATCTTTTCTTTTTCTGCCAGAACTTGTTTGAGATTAGCAACTTCATCAACACACTTGTTTAATTCACGTTGCTTTTCTTTAAACTTTCTCTCATACAGTTCTTTGGTTGTTAAAGTTGCAGACAATCTTTCATCAAAACTTTTAACTTGTTTCTTCAAAGTATCATAAGCCTCTTATACTCTCTGACTTGACCACTTCAAATTATCATACTCTTTTTGAAAATCTTAAAACTTATTATCTTTCTCCACACAACCAACACATTTAGCTGTACACATTTCTTTCAAAATCTTATTTTCTTCTTCAAGACCATGACATTTCTGTATTAGCTTTTCAACTTTTAGTTTCAAAATTTCTTCTTTTTCAATCATTTCTTTACATTTTATTTTGAAAACATCTTCAAGTTTGTTTGTTTCAATATCTTTTGTTTTTATTACTTCATCTTTTTCGGTACAGGCTTTGCACATTTCTATGCAATTCCTGCACTTGTTTTCATTTTTATCAACAGTTTCAGCATTCAACAATTTTGAAGAATCATTTATCTCAGCTTCTTTCGGCACCTGTGATTCTCCTGTTTCAACTTTCAGATCTTCTTCTTTCTTCTTTTCTTCCTCTACCTTCTGTTCTTCTTCAACATCATCCTTTGCCGTTCTTTTCACCTCCTCTATTAGCTTTTTCAGCTCCTCTTCTTTCCGCTTTTTCATTTCCACCACCTTTGGTAAACTTGCTTCACAGATTTCTTTTATTTTGTTCAACAGATCTGGCAAATATCCTTTATCAGATAGTCTTCTAGTGTTGAAAGTAGCCTGTTTTGGAATCAAATTTGTTACAGCCTTAAAATCCACCTTTGATGGGTCAACAACTGGATTACCCTGTGGATCCATGTAACATTCCAATTCATCATTCCATCTTTTGGCTCTCTGAGCTTCTTTGAATGGTTCTCTGAATTTTTCAATTTCCCATCTCGCATAATCTCTTCTCCACCATAAATCATGATCAAAATTAACCATAATGTGAAATTCTTGAATAACCTGGAGACAAACAAACAAACACAATCAGTACAAACAATATCAAACAATTTTGAAACAGACTGACACTCGGTTGACGAAAAATGATCTAGACACGAAAAAGTCCTCTTTCAAGTGAAATAAGAGTTACAAGCGGAATCTCTTTGATTGACACTTCAAGCGAAATCACTCAATTAACAGCTTCAAGCAAAATCAGACTTTTAACCAGAAATCCACTTTCAAGCGAAATCACTAGGATAACACTTTGGAGCGGAATCAGCTGGATTTTTCATGCGGAAGTTTCAAGCGGAATCAAGTGCTAAATCCAAGCGGAATCATGATTTGAAGCGAAATCATCTAAGTTTTTTTCAAACGAAACCATGAAGCTCATTCAAGCGGAATAAGGTTTTTGGCCTGTTTTTGTCATTTTTAAACTGAATTTTGAACTGATTCTTTCAAGGCTTTGTTAAAACAATATTTTGCATGTACGGTGAAAAGTTCAATCCATTCTGACCATGAACTCTTGTCCAATTTGAAAAAGAAGGTGTAGAAGACAGAAAACAAATGCAATCGAGCTAAACTCTTCTTCCTGTGCTCTGATACCACTTGTAGGATCGTTGTGTGACCCGACTGAGTCGATCAGAAGAGTTGTTTATCCGAATCAAAGGCGGAATCAATGAAACGGACGCTCAATTCAATTTAAATGTCTCTTATATTGATATAATAGTGATTTACAACCTGGAGACAATCCGGCAGAGCTTCGCTACTCAGATCCGAACCCTTACAAATGAATAACCAAGTGCACCTATATATACTATGCTGATTTCGCTTGAAATGAACCAAAGCATTTTCAAGCGGAATCACTTAATCATGATTTCGCTTGAAACTGTCTTTGGCACTTTCAAGCGGAATCACCACCTTTTAAGTGAAAATCAGTTTCTTGAACCCCAAGCACTAGTTATCCTATCCTATCTCATTCTATGACTCGATACAAGACGAAGTCAACAGACATAATGCACTAATAATAGGTTTAAATAATAGTTATACAAATAACATAACTAACATATAACAACATAAATAAACTTGTGTTTCCAGTTCGCGATGAGATTGCGTTGCGATAAAGTTGCGATTGCGTTTTCGAATAACACCCCAAACATAACATAAACATGCACAAGTAACACATAAATAGCACACACACGTAAAACAATATTCAGAACCTGCGATTTAAGTTGCGACGCGATTGCGATGAGATTAGCGATAAATAGATTAGGGATAAATAGCGATTAAGTGCGATTATTAACAGATACTCCACATAATACAACTAAAGTACACAATTTAAAGAAATCGATTAACAAGTCAAAGAGTAAAATCAATAATTAAGCAAGGAGTGACAGATCGCATTTAGCAATCTTTTCTTCCTTTGACTTTGACTTTGACTTCAGAATGCGGGTTGTTACATTGTCTACATCTCACCTTCCCCAAACCCTACGCATAACGTTTTCTATTTGTGATTAATTGGGTTTGTCTAATGTTGTTGCTGTTGAATACAACTTTGTTTACCTAATATCTTAGTATATAAATTGTGTGTTCTACCATTTACTTTTGTTACAATCCATTTATAACTTTTCGAACCATTTATGACGTGTTTAACTTATTTACAACTTTACCGCAACCACTTTACAACATGCCAACCTGATGTATTGCAAAATACATTTATGTATAGTTTGTACGGTTTTAGTTAGAATTCGTTTAGTTTAGTTAGAATATGCATACTTTTGATTTGTTTATGTTTTACAGGTCTTGGTTGATGAAAGTAGCTGAAAAGAGTGGAAAACGAGCCAAAATATGCTAAAACCAAGTATCGGGACGTGAACGGGTGATCGAAAGTTGAAACGGCAAGAAAAACAAAGGTTTATAAGGTTTTCATGGGCCATGAGACTATTAGATGAGTTTATCGCGGGCCGCCAAAGGCTGTTTTGACTTGTTGACTAAAAATGTAGCGCCACGCCCCGCGAGAGTAATGCAGGGGGGTGTCGCGGCTCGTGAGAGGGTATGTCAGCAGTGAAATTCATGTTTTTCAAGGGTTTAAGGGTTAGAAAGGTATAAATATGATGTTTATGATCCCAATTAAAACCCTAGACGACTTTGGACTGCTTTGGACAAATTTTGCAAGCTATTTTAGCACGGAATCGAGTCTTAGAATCGTTGGGGAGGAACTAGAAGCATAAAGATTGAAGATTTAACGGATTTTACCTTCCCGGTTCATCTTGTTTCTTAGTTTTCTTGTTTACTTCAATGAATTCTTTATTTGGAACTTGTATTCTGGTTTTCATAACTATGTTTCTTGGCTAAACATTTAAAACTACTTAGGTTGTGATGAACAATTGTTAAAGTTTGGATTTTTATTGGATGTTGATTGTGTTTATGGATTTATCTTGAAAAGTAACTAACTTTGGTTCTTTGATTTGATGTGTATGCATATTTAATCTGGTTCATTGAATAATTATTATCCCTCATGTTGCTAGTTGAATGTCTTTCAAATAATAGTTGCATGCTAGGTCAATTACTGTGTGTTTTTTGCTATTAGATGTTTTGCTAGACGTAGTGATCCATAGGGGTATAATTGTAATTTGGATAGGGTGAGAGATTGTCGGTTTGTCTTTAGTGTTAGTTTGTTAGGGTTAGATACTTTGTGAGAAGATCTCCTTAGTTACCCTTTCACTATTTGCTTACCGAGTTAAATTGAGTTCCTTAGTTGCCTTAGACTTTCAACTGTGAGGTAGTTAGTCACATTAGGGCACTTTTCTAGATAATTAGATAACCATAAGGGAGTCAACCGGCAGTCATAACAATCCTTTAGAATTCCATAGGTGTCTTCCCGAGAAGGGTCGGGGGTCCTGTTCGGTTATTCTTAGGATTTAGCATTTAAAGATCCTGATTCCATAACACATTAGCATCCGATAAGAAGCCATACAATATGGGATTCCAACCTAGGTAGTTATTCGTCATCACTGAATTCAGTTCTAGTTTAAGTCGCGTTTAAGTTTACTATCCGTTAGTTAAATTTATTTAATTGCAATTTAGGATTTTTAGAACACCCCCCCCCTCGAAATATAAAATCAATTTAGTCGTGTCAGTCTGTCAAGTCTATAGAGTCTAGTTTACGAAATCAGTAGAGTCTCGTGGGTTTGATACTCGGACTTACTTAGGTTATACTATATTAACCGGTACACTTGCCGGTTGTGTGGTCTAGGTCTAGAGAGTCTAGTTTAGGGTTTAGTTTAATTAATTTAATTAGACCATTTTTAGCACATCACAACCTAGTTAACTTGAAAAGATGTTTGATTTACTTAGATAAGCGGTTAAATGCACCATGTTTAGGTTATATAATTTTATGTGTGTTCATGTTAGATTTGATGTCCTTGACACGAATAACCATATGCGCTATACATGTGTTCACCAGTTTTAACTCATTAATCTAACATGATTGTCACACTAAGATAGAATGTGCTTCTCTTGTGTTTAATTTTAACTTAGACAAGGTCACTTCCTTCATATGATGCGACCAAGTTGGCTACATCTTCTTAGTTTACACAAATTTCTAATAAACAAAAGAAAAAAATGTTAAAAAGAAGAGATCAAAAACAAAATTAACCATGACAAATAACCAGGTAAGAAGGACTGGTAAAAAAGGAGACAACAAAATTGGAAAGGAAATAATGGAATAGTACAAATCCATGCTTGGTGTAGCATGCAATGGGACTAAGAGTGACATAAAGTGAAAAAGAACCCTCCTGAACCTTTGTTTTTGTGTTTTCGGCTTTGGGCTTGTTTCATTTCACTCGAAACACGTTTTTGAATTTCTTAAAAGACATGCTTTGAATTGCAATACCATCTCAAAAGGCCATTTCAATCCAAGAAAGTTTGAAACACAAGAGTTAACTATAGACAATTGCATGTAGTAATTTATCAAGCACACTGTAAACACATTTATATCTATGAATGTTTGTTAGTTTAAATATACAAGTAAAGATTAAAAAAAAGGACTCATACTCAGTAGCGGAGCCTAAACCGAAAATATGAGGGACTCTCAAAATCCAATATTTTACACAACAGATAAAATTAACACTATGAAGCGAAAAAACAGGGGGCAAGCCCCCCTAGCCCCCTATGAAGCTTCACCCCTGCTCATACACACTAAGGTGCAGTTTGTTTTTTAAGAGGTAAAATGTTTGCAGTCTGCGGACAACATCTGCAGATATCTGTAGAAGAAGATGTGGACGAAACCTATGCAATATGCAAGAAGAATGTTGTTTATTTTTTAACGTATGTAGTCTTCTAAAATAATCTGGTGGTGGTGTACGGACCGTGGTGGTGGGTGGTGGACATGGACGGTGGTTGGTGGTGGTGGTGGGTGGTGGACGTGGACGATGGGTGGTTGACGTGGACAGTGGTGGTAGACGACGGTGGGTGGTGGTGTTTAACCCTCTACAGACCTTAGAAGATCTTAAAAGTGTCTGGGCCAAGTCTGCACCAAGAGGAGCTTGCACAAACATTTTTAATGAAACGTTTTCAAAAAAAACAAACAGTCTGCAGATGGCAATGTCTGCGCATGGTCTGCGTGGCGCAGACATAAGAGCCTGCACCGATCTTTTTTAGAAAAACAAACACCACCTAAGAATCTTTATTTTCTGAACTGAACAAAACCTAACCTGAAAGTGAGTGAACTAAGACGATATAATATTTTATTACGCGTTTCTAACATGAAACATTTTTATTTAGATTGCAATCTAAAATGATTTCCTTTCGCACACAGAGTTCTATGACCAGGGGCGGACCTAGCATATAAGAAGGGGCAACCTCCGCTACGGCTTGGCGCTCCGGCGGTAGTGTAAAATTAGTGTAAATTTTGGAAAAATTTGACGTTTTTACGATTTCGTTACGGTTTTTTTACAAAACGTTACGGCTTGGCGGATTTTCTAGATCCGCCAACTATGACACAACCGATACAAGATTTCACTGTTTAGTTGATGGGTAATGAAATCGTTCTAAATCGTAAATCTTAACCCCAAAAACAAAAGTATATAAAAACATAAAGGCTTGTTCTGTGGTTACGAAAGAATTTTTGTGAAAGAGCCCACATGCTTGTAAGCTTTGTCTGCCTGTAAACTGACCAATATTCTAAAGATTCCTTTGTGTGTTTATTCGTTTTGAATTTATAAAATAAAGTGGATATTTATGTATGTCTAATGGGCAAATATTCTTTGATCTTCTTTAGCAAACCCCGATAAAGGTCACAACTTACAACCCCAGATTAAACAAATCGTCTTCTCCACATATACAGTCCATAATCAGCCTTTTTCCTGTTGCCCAAAATAGAATAATGCTCCTTTTTAATAAAATAATTATTACACTATCATAACCATTTGGATGTCCGAATTTTTATACGAATCATTCAAAAATGTACTTTTAAGGTATCATTTAATCCATCATTACAAATTTTAGTAAAACTTTTATATTTATTTTGTTGTTGTGACTTAAATTAAATTTAAAAAGCATAATATTATATTAGGTAGAGGATCCTGTAAAAAGTGCTCAAAGTGTAAGAAGTGTGAGAAGTGTATTATAACACTATATATAATACTATATAACACCATATAAACACCGTATAACAATATATAACACCATATAATACCATATAACACTTTGTAACACTATATATCATTATATAAAAAATATAACACTATAGGTTGTCTGATAGCATGTCTATGATAGATGTATAGTGTTATATTTGTTATATAATGATATATAATGTTACATAGTGTTATATGGTATTATATGGTGTTACATATTGTTATACGGTGTTTATATGGTGTTATATAGTATTATATATAGTGTTATAATACACTTCTCACACTTCTCACACTTTAGGCCCTTTTTACACTATCCTTACCCATTATATTATTATAGCATTTATAAATTTAAACTTGGCTTGTATATAAGTTTTTAAATAAATTAATTCAATGGATGAAGATTTTATTTTTCTGAATTGACATTATATAATAAAACATCTTTCAAATTTATTAAATTAGTCATTGACGTAATAATCTGAGCCTTTCACTTACTTTGATGCATAAGTTTGTTAATCAGAATGCACTTGATTAATTTTTATGATACCACTTTAGGATGTGTTAAAGTGAAATTGTATTCAGTGTTTATTATTAACCAATGGTTTTGATTTTAAAACGTTCCCAATGTAATCAGTATATGGTTCCTAATGTCATAAACACATGGAACCTTTTATCTTGCATTTACTACTTTGCATTTTCACGCTTGAGCAACTTGCTTAAGGTCTAATAATAAAAACCGCCGTTCAAAAGAGAAAAAAAAACTAATGGTGTTACTTTTAACGATAAAAATGATGATATGTAAAATACAACGTCAGATGCTAATATGTTTTTAGTAGCGATGTGTGACAACCGTATAAAGATTTATACCTTTTGTTTTGTTTGGAATTAATAAAAAGTGCATGTAAAAGTTTATCGTTCTCACTCTCTTTGTCTCTCGTTACGTATCTATTATCAAACGCACTATGTGTAAATTATAAATATATTTTTGAACTGTGTATGTGTAAATTTTTTGAACTATATGGGTAATTATGTAATAAAGTTTAGTTAGAAAGTAGGATAAATTACACTTTTCGTCCTTTATGTTTATATCAGATTGCAGTGGATAGCCTTTAACTTTAATAATTACAGTCACAGTCCTTTATTTGGAAAACCAATTACACCTTCCGTCCTTTAACACTATCCTAGTTAAAATTTACAATTAAATTCAGTTATGTGCATTGCACATAAGGGCAGATTCGTCTTTTTATTATATTTGAGCAATAAATATTTTTGGTCTTTAATCTGGGCACAGATCTCTCTCTCTCAATATATAAATTGTCTGCATAGAAAATAACCCATCCCCGTTCAAGTTCAAAAGAACATAACCCATCTAAATCTGCCACACACCACCACCCCCATCCAAGATCCACCACGCTCCCTCCAAACAGATCGCCACACTGCCCCCCATCTACATCCAGATCCGCCAGAACCACCACCACCTCTGTCAAACTACCATCAGATCTGTTCTAGCCGAAACTTCTACTCTCTACAACCACCACCGCCTTTACCACTACCGGTGATGAAGCCCTAGTACGCCGCCTACACCTTCAGATCTGGTCTCGGAATCCGCATCAATTACACCATCGTAGAGGTCCTCGACGGAGATTTTCGTCTCGATCAAACCCTAGTACGCCGGCTAACAAGGAGGTTTTGGTTACTACACCGGATATACAAGTGTTTTGCGATACAAGTGCCGACAGATTTGATAAAGGGGATGATATGTTGTATGTGATTAATGTTCTAAAAATAAAAGGGGGTTTTCTTCTTTTTTTACGTTACTTATTAAAGTATGTGAATTGGGATTTGTTGTTCATAATTTGCTATATGTTGTGTACAGCAAGCTTGTTAGTTTAATTTTTCTTTTTAATTTGCAGTTATTCTATTATTGTTATGATTGTTTGATTTATTGTGGGTTGGTGGTATTTGGGAGGAAGAGAGATGGGTGGTGAGTCGTTTAGGTGGTGGCCGGAGTGCTGGTGGCAGTGAGGCGTTTAGGTGGTGGCCGGATATGGCTGGGTGGTGGCTGGAGACTGGAGTGGTGGTTGGAGTGGCAGTGGTGAAGCTTGTTTTTTGGCTGAGTAAAATTACCAACTTACCCTCATGTACAAGGCACATGTCTAACTTAACTGAAAATTTTAACCAGGTTAGTGCTAAAGGACGTAGGGTGTAATGAGTTTTTCAAATAAAGGACTGTGACTGTAATTATTGAAGTTAAAGGTTATCCATTGAAACCTGATACAAACATAAAGGACGAAAAGTGTAATTTACCCTAGAAAGTAATATATATATATATATAGGGAAGGGTTTAAATGAGAACGCTAAATATTTGTGAGAACCGTGAGAACAAATGAAAAAACCATGAGAACTTGGTCAAAAACAATTCAAATTCAAAATTTTTTTCTACACTTATCATTATTATTCGAATACAATGTTAGAAATTCAATTTACACGTTTAAATTTACGTGAATTCATAAATAAAGAAAATTTACACATGTGTAAGTTTGCCATTTACACATGTGTAAATCTGCTATATTTACACATGTGTAAAAAATCTAAAAAGAATGATTTTGAAATGAGAAATGAATTGTTTGATGTTATAAATCCTTGTTTTGATGTTGTATCTTAATTACAATGAGGTTTGTATAAAAAAAATTGGTTTTGATTGTTTTTTCATTCGTTCTCACGGTTCTCGCAATATTTAGCGTTCTCAAGAAAGTAATATATATATATATAGGGGAAGGTTCAAATGAAAACCATTAGTTATTGTGAAAACTCGAAAACTAATTAAAAACAGCCAAAAAAACATACAAAAAATTTTTTTTTTTAATTTTTTTTTTGCAATCAAAATTTCGCAGGTTTTTTAATATAAAAAAAAAGTTTCAAAAAAAAATTTTTTTTGTGTAGTGCACATGTGTAATACTGCACATATGTATGTGTACTACACATGTGTATTATTACACATGTGCACTACACAAAATTTTTTTTTTTTTTTTTTGAAAAAAAGTTTTTTTTATATATGAAAACTAGCGATTTTTATAAAAAAAAATTGAAAAAAAAAAATTTGTGTGTTTTTTAGGCTTTTTTTAGTTAGTTTTCGAGTTTTCACAATAAAAGTGGTTTTCATTTGAACCATCCCCTATATATATATATATATATATATATATATATATATATATATATATATAGAAAACCCAGGTAGTTCTAAGCTCCCGACATTTTTTTTGAAAAAAACTACACATGTAATATACATGTTTTCAAGGGTTTTTAGCAAAAAAAAAAAAAAAAAAATCAAAAAAGCGCCGACTAGATTTTTTAACAAAAATAAACAAGTTTTTGTGTAACATATGTTACAGTCGCGTTGCGCAAAATTTATTTATTTTTTTAATATCCACTCGGCGCTTATTAGTATTTTTTTGTTCAAAACTCTTAAAAACATATATATTACATGTGTCATTTTTTTAACAATAAAAAAATGTCGGAATGTTCAAATGAAAACCACTAGTTAACGCGAAAACTCGAAAACTAACTAAAAAAAGCCTAAAAAACACACAAAAAATTTTTTTTTCAATTTTTTTTTTATAAAAATCGCTAGTTTTTATATATAAAAAAAAACTTTTTTTCAAAAAAAAAAAAAATTGTGTAGTGCACATGTGTAATAATACACATGTGTAGTACACATACATATGTGCTGTATTACACATGTGCACTACACAAAAAATTTTTTTTTTTTTTTTGAAATTTTTTTTATATTAAAAAACCTGCGAAATTTTGATTGCAAAAAAAAAAATTAAAAAAAAAATTTTGTATGTTTTTTTGGCTTTTTTTAATTAGTTTTCGAGTTTTCACAATAACTAGTGGTTTTCATTTGAACCTTCCCCTATATATATATATATATATATATATATATATATATATATATATATATATATATATAAGGAGACCGCTAAAATGAAAACCACCTTCAGTTGTAAGAACCACGAGAAACACTTACTAGCCATTAGATCAAGAAGATGGATGGACAAGATTAAAAGTAGTTAAAATTAATATTAAATAGAAATTGCTTTTTTTGTCTTTTTATATATATTATTTTTAATTGTCTTTTTTTGTCCTATTCATTAATTACCTTTTGTCTTAAATTTATTTTTTATTAAGAAAACAGATTTTTTGTTAAATAATTTTTTGAAATCATATTTTTAATTTTTTTAAGATTTGTTTAAAAAAACGATTTGAAGAGCCCTTTTTTTACGCCCGGTTTTACGTTAACGTTATTTACGTTTTACGCGCCGGTTTTTTACGTTAACATTTTTTACGTTTTTACGTTTTACACGGCGGTTTTTTACGTTTTACGTAAAACTTTTTACGTTTTACTAAAAAAATTTTACGATTTACGTTTTACCTAAAACTTTTTACGTTTTACGAAAAACTTTTTACGTTTTACGTTTTACGTTTTTACGTTTTACGTTTTTACGTTTTACGTTAAAAAGTTTACGGTTTAACTTTTTTTTTTACAAAAACGTTTTTACGCAAAACCGAAAGCACCCAGAAAATCGCACACTCAGGGAGGTGTCTCAGATAGTTTGCTATCATCATCGACGCCTCAAAAAAAAAAAAAACCCAACAAACAAAAATCAAAAGAACGAGTGGATTCTTGAAAAAAAAACGAAGTTTCGGCTCAGAGTTTCCGATAATCAGAGGCTGCAAAGTGGGGTCAGTTTTTTTTTGCATCATCACCGCCGATTCAAATAAGGCACCAGATTCAACCGATTTAAACATTCAAAAAGGAACAAGAACATCATTCAAAACATATTCAGACAGATTCAAACCTGTATCCAGATCAAAACCGATCATTCAAGGAACCTGTATCCAGATCCAAAAAACATTCAAACATCAAAGAACGACAAGAACCGAACCAACAACATCAAACAACCCACCAAAACAGAGACACCCCTCCTCACCCCACCCCGCCCCTCCACTCATCATTCACCTCCGCCGCCGCCACCGACACACCGCCCCCTAACCCACTACAACAATCCCCCTTCACCGGCCACCGCCGCCAAAAAACGTCAAAATCAAAACCAAAAAAAAATCAAACAACATCAAAAATACAGAACCAAAAAACATCAAACAAAACCCCCAAAACAGAGACACAAAGAAAGTATCGCTACCTTTGTCTCTTTCTTCGTGTTCCACCACCACTGAAGAACTGATATACCGGCATCACACGTCGCCACGACAGTTGGGTGGCCGGAAATTACTGTGGAAACGGAGGGGGTGGGTGGGTTGCAGCTCACTATCGCCGAAGAGCCCCACGGCCATAACCGGGATGAAAAGAGATGAGAGGGGGGGTGTTTTGGCTGGTGGTTGTTGTCGGAAACAGGTTGGATGAAAGGAGTGGATGAGAGGTTTTGAGAGGGTTGCAACTTTTTGTGTTCTTCATCGATGAAGACAGATGAAAAATGGGGAGAAAGCATGAAAGATAATATTGAAAAGAGAGAGGAGAGATAAACCTGCTACAATTAATGAAGAGAGATAGAGAGATTAGACATATGGGGTAAATGACCATAATACCCTTTGGGTTGCTAAATTCTGATTGATTTAGAGTGGTTCTCGCGGTTCTTACAATTGGAGGTGGTTTCTACTTTAGCGGCTCCCTATATATATATATATATATATATATATATATATATATATATATATATATATATATATATATATATATATATATATATATAGGATTAGGTTCAAGATTGAACACTAGTGTAGTTTGAGAACTAATCCTGGCCATACATGTGTGTAGATCAAAGACCAGTAGGGGTGTAAACGAGCCGAGCCCAATCTCGACCAGGCTCGAGCTCGTTTAACATATGAAAGCTCGAGCTCGGCTCGAAGGTAATTTTCAAGCTCGAGCTCGGCTCGGGCTCGACTCGTTTAGTATTTATTAATTAATATATATTAATTATAATTATTATTATACATATAATTTAATTATTTTTTTATATTTATATAAATGGTAATTATTATATAAATATATGTTTAATATATTAATACACAAATATATAAACAGAAAGCTCGATTAGGCTCGCGAGCCGGCTCGAGCTCAATAAGCGAAGCTCGGGCTCGGGCTAATTTACTAAAAGAGCTTGTTTTTAGGCTCGGGCTCGAGCTCGAGCTCATTTAAGCTCGGCTCGTTTGAGCTTTTTTTCGAGCCGAGCTCGAATAGCTCGCGAGTAGCTCGGCTCGTTTGCACCCCTAATGGCCAGGATTTGATGATGAAATACACTAGTGTATTTTACGATTTGATGATTAAATCCTAGTCATCCACGTGTGTAAATCAATGACCAAGATTTGTTCACTCAGTTCGCAAATACATTAGTGTTCACTCTAGAACCCTACCCTATATATATATATATATATATATATATATATATATATAGAAACGATATCATGAGAAAACGCCCAAAAGTGTGAGAACGGTGAGAACGCATCCTCGCCCAACACGTGGCGCGCGATATAATTAGGGCGTATGGGCTTTTTTATCATTTTATCTTCCACTTTTCCAATTTCGCTTTTCACAATATTGATTTATTTTTGGGGTTTAAGATTTTTTGGCGTTAACCAAATTCAATAATTAATGACGTTTTTCAAATCGTATGCCATTGGAACTCCAAGGGGTCTGAATATCTCTCTGAATGGCGTTTTTCAAGGCGTTTCAAACAAGATGGACCATTGTTATATTATTTTTTATATACATTTTGGCGTTTGTGGTATCTTGGCGTTTTACAATTGTAAATTTATATTACAACCACAGGGAAAAAAATAGAAGCGAAAAAAATAAATTAAAAATCCTAATCGGATCTCTCTTCACAATCTTAACTGTCATCAGTCTCTCTCTTCTTTAATACTACAAGAACTGTCAACAAATATATGGCGTTTTATGTCAAACTTAACAAACCCATCGGTTTGATTATTTTGTCTGCTCGTCTGTTGAAGTGGCTTTTTGTGGATGTTTGGGGACATAGATCTATGATGTGTGGGTGGGTTTTTCGCTTTTTCTTCATCTTGATCTTCATCTTTATAATCATCACACTCTTCAGTGTCATTGATCTCTTCTCCTCATCTAAGCCTTCTTCAAGAACAAAGAACACAAAATGACATACGATTGTCATCAGTATCTTTTTCTTGAAGATTTGTCCATCTCATGCAGCAACATCTTACTGAGTTACTCCCTTACCTAACAATCCATTCAGTGAAACTTCACGAAGAACAATACTGAATATCCAGAAAGCATATTAGCTATCTTTGATTTTTTTTTTAATTTTTTGGCGTTTTTACAGTGAGTGGTATTTAGTAGTATTGGTGTTTGTTTTTTTTGGTTTGATTAAATGGAAGTTGCTGAGAGGTATCATTTTATAGGATGTCTTTTTGGCGCGCAGGTTAGGCGGTGCATTATTATAATAAAGTATTCGTCGTTTCAGTTACTGTTTGTAATTATTGTTTTTGATAAGCTTTTATCTCTGAAGTCTGTAACACGTCCAATCTTTCAAGTTTGGCGTTTTAGATTCTAATATAATGAATTTTCCGTCTCTTCAGTTTTACTGTTTTGTAGTTACCTTTTTCAAGTTTGGTTTTTATTTTTTTTATTTTAAGTTTTTTATAATACTTGTCCAAAGTAATTTTATTATAGTTTGGTAGTTTTGGGGGCCTTTTATGACATGATGGCGTTTTGACAAGCATTTTGGCTGTGTGGCGTTTTTATTATATATGACGTTTTTATTATATAACAATTAATTGAAAAAGAAAATTAAAAAAAATATATAAACAATTGATCTTTCAAATCTTCACTGTCACCGGTCTCTTTCTTCTTTTTTTAATCATCTTAACTGGCTGTTTCGACTTTCGTATGATTCATTTTGTTTTTTTTGTTTTTTTTTAAAGTAGTTTTTTTGTCGCCGTTTGGAAGCACAAAGTCTGAAATCAGCCTTTTTTCTTGAAGATTTGTCCATCTCATGCAGCAAAATGTTATTGAGTTTACATCCTTCAGCCAACAATCTTGAATTTCCAATGAACGATGTTTGATTTTTTAACTTTTTGGCGTTTTACCGAGAAAAAGAACGCCACTAAATAAAATTACCTTAAACCTCTAAATTTGATCATGCTAAATCAATAATGTTTGCTGTATGAGATGGACAACATTGTTAATCCTCAGTTAAGAAAGATGTCTGACAATGTTTTCCACCCCATACAGCTAAACTTTATTGACAACAAACCTCAATAATGTTTTTGTATGTTTTGGCGTTATAAATTGGATGGAAGTTGAGGATTTTGTTCATTACATTGAGCGAAACCTTACAGACAACCAAACTGAATTTCAAATAAAAGTTTTGGTTTTAGAGGATATTTGATTTTTGGGTTTTTTGGCATTTCTAAGACGAATGGTTTATATTAAATATGGCGTTTGGGTTTTTGTGTGTTTTAATGGAAAGTCTGAGATGTTGTATATATAGGATGTTTTTTGGCGGTTTTTTTAGGCGGTATTTTATTATAATTAAGTTTGGCGTTTTATATCTAATGGCGTTTTCAGATTTTTTGTTATAAACGGTAATTTTAATGGCGTTTTATTTCATTAGATGGCGTTTTGGGCAGAGAAGTCAAAAGACTTTTTACCCTTAATGAAGTGCGCCAGAGTAATAAAAGTGATGTTATTTACGAAAACGTCACCGCGTCATCTAGTCCATAAATTGTTTAATCTGATTATCCATAACCGTTCTCACACTTCTCACCGTATATATATATAGGATTTGGTTAACGTACAATAGCTCTTATTGTACAATATGTAAGCGCTCATCTTAGCCGTCCGATCTGGTGCGAATTCAATTTTGAACATGCGATTTATGCTGAAAAACCAACATGCGAAATTGCTTTATATACCAACATGCGATTTCATCGTATTTGCCAACATGCGAAATTGCTACAAAAAAAACAACATGCGATTTCATTAAAAAACCAACATGCGATTTCCAACATGTTTTTTATAACATGCGATTTCACTATATCGTACGTATTGTACGTTAAGGGATATTTTATTTTACACTTTCATTAGGTTCATTTGTGAACAACCCTCTTGATAGTGAACTGTGTGAACTAATCCTAACCCTTGATTATCAATACATAAGTGTAAATCAATTGTTAGGATTTGATTAAGATTTGATGATGAAAATATACTAGTGTATTTTACGATTTGATGATGTAAATCAATTGTCAAGATTTGTTCACTCAGTTCACAAATACACTAGTGTTCACTCTAGAACCCCAAACATAAGAATTGTCATGTAGGCATCATGCCCATAATACATTGCATTGTGTTTTAAATTATTATGTTTGGTATTTTTCTCGCCAAAACAACCTAAAATATCATGCCTAAGTCCAAAACATGATGCCTACATGTTAATTTTTATGTCTTCTCACACTTCTCACGAAAAAAGTCTTTTTTACAGGAACCTCACACTATATATATATATATATATATATATATATATATCCCTGAAATAAGAGTATTCTGAAAGGATATTTTTATATGAACCTCATAAATATTAAACTAAAGAACAATAAAATGCAAAGAAAAAGTGAGTACCGAATCAGTATAGAAAATGGCTTAGTATGATATCGGTTCAACATCTATACCCAGTACTAAATACTCATCACTACCGGTTATTATCTACAGTGAAAGTTGATATTTATCTACATAGGGTTAGGGTAAAATGAAAATTCATACGAGTTGAGAGAACTTAGAGAACTCAGTCTTACGAAAGGTTTTTTCATAAAAAAAAAGAGAAAAAAAAAACCAAAAATCCTAAAAAAATCAACTTTTCAAAAAAAATCGTAAATGCTGTAAAAAGCTGATGTTGCGGCTGTAAGGGGCCGAAAACACCACTTCGATTTTTTTATAACCGTATTTGTAACATTTTAATTTAAGGGTGTGAGAAAATAGAAATAAAACTCGCATAAGAAGACTGAATTCTCTAAATTTTCAGTAAGTGTTAAGAGTTTTACTTGATCCGAATCCTATCTATCTACATATACAATTATATATAGATGTACAGGGAGAGGATGATATTAGATCTTTTAGTCATGATTCCAAACAACAATCATCATGACTTCCTCCTCCTCCACCTCTCTCCTCCATCTTCCTCCATCATCACAGGTACATTCAATCTCCACCACCCTAATCATTACCTCTTCAGTCCAACTTTCCTTATCACCACCAACCCAAATAAAAACAAACACAAAAAACAAACGACCATCATCATCATCAAACATGAAGCTCGAACTCTCTTAAAGATGCCGTACAAGAAGGAAGAAACCCTAACTGGTTTTCTGACCCTACAACATCTTTAAAGCTGACACAATCAATTTCTTTATGGAGGAATTAAGCCGCCCGGTCCGATTCATGTTTGCTAGATCAAGCTTTAAGCTTCATTTCATTCATGTTTAATAGGTTTTAATTCTAGGGTTTTTTTTGTGTGTGTGTGTGTGTGTGTGTGTGTGTGTGTGTGTTTTCTTGATATGAACTCTAAAAGTTCTTCATGTTTTGCTTGTTAATTTTGGGTTCCAAGTATGTTATTATGTAAGAACATGCTGCTGTGTCTCTCTCTCTATATATAGCATGTGTTAAGGTTAAATTATTGTCACATGAATGCTAGTATGTTTGTTATTGTTCTTGGATTATAAAATGTTTAATGTTATGGATAAAATGTCGTTTCTAGTTTCTAGTGCAGTATATTCTTTGCATCGTCATGTTAATTCTCCTGGACAAACAAACAAAAGTTAGAACATCAAAGTGAATTAGTACTTAGATTTTCCTTTTTAGATGTTTGTAATTAAGAAAGATTAATGATAAAAAACGTAGTTTATACGTTTATTCTTCAGGTATAGATATAATAGTTTAACTTGTAAGTTATTTTGTAACAATATAAAAAGTTATATAAATCAGCTTTGATCGACTCGCGTTTGACATAATAATATGGACAATTATATAGATCAGCTTGAATCTTGTAATGTTTTGTGATTTTACCGTAACGTACTTTTAAGTTCTTTGTTTTTATTCTACTTTGTACTTTCCTGACTTACATATTTTTATTTTTTGATTTTGCATTAGAAAACATGCACTTTACTAATATTCAACCTTCACATGTTTTATAAAAAAGAAAAAAGAGAAAAAAAAAAACTCCACACGTTTGAAACATCCTCTATAAGCTTTTTCCGACCAACATGTTCAACATTTCTTTTGTCATCTTCTTCGACAACTTCTTCCCGTTTAGGTAGATTGAGACACTTGTGGGTAATGATAGGAGACCCAGGAAAACTTAGGTTAGATCTTTAAGCCAAACGAGTTTTACCAGTAATTTTACCGTCATGTCTACGGGCAGGTAGGTTACCGGGTTTTCCTTGAAATTGGTGATGGACTCAGGTTACTCTCGAAATACTTTGTTTGGTCCAATGGATGTCACTGAAACTGCTCGAGATTGATTATGTTGACTGTTAAAAAATAACATCTTCTATAACTGTATCCAATGGGAAAACAACAATCTCTTATAATGGTATATCCAACGGGAAAACAACAATCTCAAACTCAAAGCCAACATGAAAACTCACATTTAAAGCAAAATCTCCAGCTCGTTTGCTTCTTTGTTGAATATTGAAACTGAATATCAATTTTGTTACACTACAAGAAAGTCGACCAATAGCGGCGACAATTGTCGCCGCTAATAGTTCCAGATGTCGCCGCTAAAGGTAATAGCGGCGACATGTCGCCGCTATTGGGTCGCCGCTAAAGCTTGGCCGCTAAAGGGCTATATGTCGCCGCTAAAGCTTGGCCGCTAATTAGGAGATATGTAACTTAAATGTTTTTCAAATGGCATGTCAAACTTCGAGTGACAAGCCATGTCAACAACAATGTGACTACGCCAACGTTTTTCCACCACTACAGCCTAGCTAATCTTTCAAAAATTTTCTTATATAGGTCTTTCTTTATGATATTTGTTAACATGAATGAAAAATAAATAAGCAAACAAAAATGATATAAAAAAGAACGTTCATTTTTAAAAAATATGAATTGAATACATGAAAATGTTCATGTATATTCATTATGTAGAGATACACGTTAGTTAACATACAATACTTACTATTGTAAAAAATATTAGTTTTTTTTTTTCATGATTTTCTATTTAACAACATAGATTATATTTTTCATTTTAAGATACAAACATGTGATTTTCCGGTATAATTTTAAACAAGTGGAGCCGAACGAACTTCAGGTTAGCATCAAGCTCAAAGTTAAACAAACAAGTTTGGGCTTGGCTCGAAGCTAAATGAGTTGGCTTGGCTTGTATATCTTAACAAGCTAAAATTTTGAGCTCGTGATAATTGATTTGTTTTAAAGCCGAATTGTAAAAAATAATACTTTTCACTTTATGTATGGATTCAAATTTTGTTCAAAATACATATTCAACCTTTTGATATTTGAGTATAAGGCTTATACTAAGCTGGAATATATTTGAGTATTAGAGTACTGGAATGGAATGATACTAAGTTAGAAGTTGAATGGGCCAAAGAACACGATGGTTCGCTATTTTTTAGCTTACTTTAAAAGACCAATTTTCAATAGTCCAGTTTTAATAATCACACCAAAAACTCCACAACCGAAAGTAATAGCCCAATTTCTACTTAAAAGAAGGCCCATTGGATTTGGTCAAGGAATGAATCATAGATCTTTACTGATAAAATTAATACGCTTGATTTACAATAGAAAAATTACATAAGAATGGCAGGTAAACGATCAATAAGAAATGAGTGAAATTCAACCGTATTTGCAAGATTCATTTTTTTTTTGTCATCAACTCTTGTGTCGGACTCTCGGCTTAGTAGCTCGAGTACTTGAAGCATTTCTTTAAAGATATACAAAACACAATATTCTAACAAAATTAATCTTATATACGATTATAGAAAGTAGCCTTCAAATAATTTAACCATTGTCAACTCCGAAACCGGATCTATCTCATTAAGGGTATCACAGTAACTTCTTTTTTTTTTTTTACATTCCTTCAACTTCACAGTGGGCGAAAATTTAGGTAGTCACTAGTCAGGCTATAAAAAGAACGAAAACATTGGATACCTCTAGCCAGATGAATAGCGAGCTCCCCTTGTTATGCTGAAGTTTATTGTATATCCATACCACTTTTTTTATTACATGTTTAGAATTGCATTTTCTATGTACATGTTTATTTATCTATTATGGGAGAAGATTATATTATAAAAGCAAATAAAAGGCATATTGATATTGCAAACTCCACACCACTTGTTAACACTGTCAACTTGCACCAAGTATTGTGGAGAGGAAACAAGAGTGTGTGACAACTAGTCTTGAATCCATGACAACCCAACCACTTCAGTAATTGTAACTGCTTTGGAATATGCAGGGCCGGCTCAACCTATTTTGAGGCCCAAAGCGAAATAAAACTTGAGGCCCTTTCCGAATAATGTAAACATTTCTAAACAAGGAACATAAGTGGAGTTTGTACCTATGATTTCCCATCTCTTTGATTCACTGTTAATAATCACGGAACAAACCAACATTAATAGTCATTGTGTTGTGTTTGAAAGATGAACTTCAACTTTGAAAAAATAGTTTCAAAAGAAACTCCACTATACCACCCCAACTGACCTTGCAGTTATATCTCTTCAAGAGGCATGTCACCTTAAAAAATACAAATAAAAATATCAAAATTCAAAAACCATACTCATGGAATCGAACCTGTGTCTTAGCAATGACAATTTGGGATCCTTACCACTACAGTACAATAGCATTCGTTTGCATATGGGATCAAATTTAATATTCATATCGATATAAAATTCATATATATATTTTTTATAAATGGAGGCCTCAAAATATTGGAGGCCCAAAGCCCTTACTTTAGTTAAATGACCCATGGGCCGGCCCTGGGAATATGCTTTTGCTTTTAGCAAAAATGCGGTATCAATCAGGGTGAGTATTTTAGGGTCTAAACCAGTGGCGGATCCAGAAATTTTTCTATTGGGGTGGGGAATATTTTTAAAGATTTTAGGCTCGTATGTATATAAAAAATCGGTTCATATTGGGTCGGGTCATGTAAAACAAAAGAACATCAAACTAAAATTTATATAACTATCAAAAACACGTCAAACGTCATTACAAACATGTATAAAATTGTACCCTACGGGTTTTCATTTTTTGAAATCTGTGCAAAATATCATTTAGATTTACTTTTCTAATGGTTCCTCTTGAGAAATCTCGCCAAAACTTCGCTACTCATGGTTCCTATCACATATAAATTGATCCATAAGTTCACAAAAAACATTAAACACTTGAACAAAATAAACAATCATGTCCAACGATAGTCCATAATTTTCAATTTTAATTTTCAAGCCCTAGTAAAGTCTAGAACAACAAAAAAATCATCAAAACAACAAAATCATGTTACTAAAGTCTAGAACAACAAAAAAATACAACAAAACACATAAAAATTCAAATGCTTTTACATCTCTATAACTCTATTTCTCCTAAAAACCACATAAAACAACAAAAAAAAACATAAAAAAACGAAGATACCTCGTTAAATTTGAAATCTCGAGTGCTTTGTGACCTCGCTTATAAAACCGCTGACCATGTGTATTACTCTAATTGTTGCAACAATTTCAAAGGGGTCATGAGAAATCGCATTAAGGATAAAGTCTTTTTCTCTCTATATAATATAAGTATGATTCGAACACATTTTTAACATCTTAATATTCTTGATAGTTGAGTAGCTTAATCGGGTTTATTGTCACCATTGTACCCATGTACAACAAGTCAACAATGTTATGGAGGGGTTCTTATAAGTTGCTCAAAGATATCTTCTGAAATGACTCATTACAAAAAACCCAATGCAATTGTAAGTTTGTTAAATGACTATAACAACAGCAGCAGCAACAACGATGATGATGATGATGATGATGATGATGATGATGATGATGATGATGATGATGATGATAATAATAATAATAATAATAATAATAATAATAATAATAATAATAATAATAATAATAATAATAATAATAAGAGTTATTACTTGTTAGCAAATTCTTTTATTTATAATCAAATAAAATGGAAAAAATTTAATTAAAATGTTCGGTAGTTTTGGAATCGGAACATGTTCAGATGCTTCATGTAGTGGGCCACAAGAAGGCCTCGTGTTTTGTTCTTTCTATATCTGTTTGTTATCTTAGGAAAGTAGGAGTGCAACTTCAATTCAAGTTACCAGTTCACATTGTGGGACATCATTTTTTATTCCTAAACCAGTATCTTAAATGTAAGTTTATATAATTGTTATAGATATTTTTTTTTAAATTTATAACTACTGAATAATTATGATAAAAAGAATCATCTTTAACCCTCAAACCATAATCGATATTCCAGTGTTGGTTACGATATATATATATAAATCATGTAAATGGCATCATTATTCAGGTCCGCTAGTGTCGTCGGGTTCATATATGATCAACCCATTCTCAATACATTTATGTATATACATATGATGTTTAACGATTCCCCCCGTGTTTAGATTGATTTGACCTTCACTCTATATGTGGAGCATCAACTTCATGGGCCTTCTAGTGTTCAAAATACGCGTTACAGATTCACATATTATACAAAATTAATTCTTTACAAATTGACATATTAATTTTAATTTGTTTTTACCAAACCTTTTTAAAATATAAACATGAAAATATAAAGTACAACAATCTTTTTGTTGTTTTTGAAATGAATGATGTAATTTGTTTGGTATGTCGAAGGCTAGATGTGTCACAATCATTCCTCTTAACATCTAGTTGGAACTTGCAAACTAAGGTCAAGGCTTACGAAACAATTTATTTAATTTTATGTATTTACCTACGGAGAGGATTTATATATAATAAGCTAAGTTAGAAACTCATTTACAACATTGGTTACATAAAAAAATTATTAAATAATTGGTAATGCAGATTTATGAATTATAAAACCAATATTTTGATTTTTGAGATAAAATATATTAGAATCCAGATTTTGTTCCTAATTGGTAATGCGGATTTATGAATTATAAAACCAATATTTTAAGATAAAATATATTAGAATGTAGATTTCTTACCTTATGTTATTGTTCAATTCTAAGGGAAATGATCAAATACAAAGTTAATTTTGTCTAAGTGGGCTAATAAGACATCTTGACATTTTATTTTTTAATTCAATAGCTAAGATGAAATGTGTAGGAAAAAAAGAGTGTAAGAGCATTCTTGAATTACTACTTAATTTTGACTTTTTCCACTCCCTCTTCTCACAAAATTTTTAAACGTTTATAACTTTTTATACATCATTATTTAAAAAAAAAACTGCACCATAAAATTGACCTATTTTTTTCTTTAACTTGAACACTATATTGCTATATAGAAAATTACAACTGAAAAAAAAAACAATAAAAATTGTGTTGTATTTCTATGTTGTATAGTATTTTTGTGTTGGATGTTTTGTGCTAGATTTTTTGCTGTACTTTTTGAAGATACATATCTGGGACCGGACATGATCCCTGAGGACGAACCGAACCATACTTGGACGGACACCATAAAGGATGTCCGTTCCCTTTTCGCCGAGGACGAACACTCATTCAAGTGCGTCCAGCCGAATGACGTCATGCCAGTTGACTATTATAAATACCCCATCAAGTACAAGCCCAAGTACGATTTTCTGAACCTTCGTCCTTATTTTCTCTCTCTACTTTCTCTCTCTACCAATACTTATCCTCACGCTGGAGGGTGGTCGCAGAGGGGCCCTCCCATCTCTGCGGCGAGCCTAACGGTTTTCTGTTTTGCAGGACGATTCTCCAGCTCTTGTATAAGATCCAAACCCTCGATTACAGGCTCCGGCCTAAGTCCGATTCTTTGGTTCTTCACTTTTTGTACTAGATTTTTTATGCTAAATTTTTTTGTGTTATGCCTTTTGTGTTGTATTTTGAGAAAACAAAATGGTGAAAGTTTAAGTTTTAAGACCAAATGGCCTTTAATCCTAGTTATAAGGAGCATCACATGTCATCTCTACAATCATTCTTTGACTACTTAGGCAAAACCCACTATTGAAGACCCCTCATTCTATTCCATTATGTGAAACTATCACTACCTAATTTTGGCCTATGAGTGAAATTTTGGTAATAGCAATTGTCACTTAACTTTTCTTGTTAACCAAATCATTGGTTGATTCGTTGTTGATTGCCCAACTTTTCTCGTTTTGAAAAATCTTTAGTTAATTGCTCTAGTTTTGACATTTGGTTAAATCACTCGACTCATTTGATTCTGCCAAGTTTAATCAATTGAGTCATAGGTTTGAGGAGTCAATAAGCTCAATTCAGTCTGTTCTGCCAAGTTTGCTCGATTCGGTTGGTTCTGCCAAGTTTGCTCGATTGAGTCACAAGTTTGAGTAGTTAACAAGCTTGACTTGGTCGTTTCAAATGGTGGATTTATCTTGAATCATTATTGAATTTGGGAATCGAGGGTTTGGGGAACCAAGGGAAACTTGAGAATCAAGGGTTTGATGATGTGAATAGTGATGGAAATGATATGTAATTTTCAACAAAATTATTTTTTTTACTCCTTTTAATTAAAAAGGCCATTTCGTTATTTATTTAATTCATATATTTATTATTACTTAATAAAAAAGTTGTTTCGTGTCATCAAGATAACATGTTAACCTGCTAATTACGTAATATATGATTGATGTTAGTTATCAATATTTAAATTCTTCTTTCTTGATTGCCTCGTCATTCAACTAGAGTTATTCTTATTGTGTATCTTTCTTTAGCCGGAGTTAATTTCATTCCAATCATTTCTAAACCAAGCCCACTTGTAATTGAATTCAGATTTCAAATCAAAAAAATTATGCGAATCAAACGAATTAGGTAGTAGAATTCAAATGCATCAGTTCTCTCATATAAAGAAATTTTTACCCGTTTCATTTAGGGGTGATAGGATGTTCCATACGTCATTTACGGATAAACATTAAGAATCGTCACAATCTTATTTTCAAGACCCAAAATTCTCCATTTCCGTTTTTAGATTTTCATAAATAATCGACTTCAATTACAACACGGTTCGGTTACCAGCTTTAGACATAATTGTATTAAATCTGATTCAAACAATAAATCTTATTATATATTAGTGTAAATAAGAAAGTAGTGTTTCAAATTAAAATATATAAGGTTATATGTTATGGCACTAAAGAAAACACTAAGGTAGTATTCGTTTCACATAAAAGAATGGAATCCGGATGGAATTGGAATCCTAACTACCACATCAGCTATTAATGGGGGCGTAAACACCATGACAACGGGGGCACTAGGACGGGTTGGGCAATTGAAAAGAGCCATAGTCTCCATAAGGATCCTTCAACCGTTTCAAGTTTTAAAAGAAAAAACCGTCTATTTAAACCATTTACGTCCTTAAACTAAAAACTATAATAATTAATAGCTTGAGCCAACACCAAGCTCCTCTATTAATTCAAGCAACAAAACCAGATGGGTGTTTGGTCTACTTATATCAGGTGATGAGGTTTTAAGTAGTGCTGCGAACGAATCAAGCGTTTGGTGACCCGTTTGACAGAAAGTTTGTTTGTGTACGTTCGGTTATTAAACAAACGGACACGAACAAGAAATTCGTTCATTTAGTTAAAAGAACAAAGGCCACGTTCGTTCATTTATGTTGGTGAACGTTCAGTAACGTGTTCGATAGTTTATTGGGGTTTTTAGTTTTTATATTTTATTTAAATTTAAGTACTTCAAAATCCAACAAATAAAATATTTAATAAGTGTCTGTGTATTATGTATTATGTTCATAAACGCTTGTTTGTGTTTGTGCTCATTTGTGTTAATCAACGTTTCGTTTTCGTCCGTTGCCTAAAACTAACAAACAAACACGAACAAGTATACATTTCCTTAACAAACAAACACGAACATAAAATCTCGTTCGGTAACTGTTCACGAACAGTTCTTAAACAAATATATTTCTTAACAAACGAACACGAACAAGGTGTTGTTCGTGTCTTTTCGGTTTGTTTGGAACCCTAGTTGTAAGTAACCATTTTAAACAAGAATTAAATAACAATAAAAAGGGTAACAACCCCATTTATTAATGTTTTGAGTAACAAAGTAGACAAAACCCTCTTCAAAACACAAGAAAATTAAAAAAAAATGCCAAAACTTCCATCAACCATTTCCAGTAAAAAACCATACAAGAAAACCCTGGAAACAGTTAAAAACAAAAGGACATGGCTAAGATTTTCCTTGCAAACCCATAACTAACTATTTCTGTTATTCATCAAGTACCTTAACATCATCATCTGTAAGCAAACCAATCCATGACGTCATCCACCAACCTCCGGCGAGTCATGACCACGCGCTCATCGGTAACCAAGGGCGACCGGCACAACGGACACTTAAAGTTAAGCTGATCAAGCCATCCGTCAAAGCACTCCTTATGGAACACGTGCCGGCAGTCCAGCTTGCGCACGTGATCACCATCAGCGAAACCGTTCAAGCACACAACGCAATCAGATGTCACCGGAGGATTTTGACAATCGGATAAACTGTACTTGTAAGAAAACACACGGTTTAAATTGAGCTGGTCGGCTAGGAGGATGAGCCCGGCTAAGCCAGAGCTGACGGCTTCGAACAAAACGATGTCGTTTAGGTCTTCAGAAGGGTAACGAGAAACGGCGCCTAAGGAGTGGAGGAAGGTGAAGAGGAGTGAGCGGAGATAAGATACGCCGTTGGCGATGACAGCAAGGAGGAAGATTGGGAGTGAATCGGATGAAAATTCAGTTAGTTGGTTGTTTAAGCCCATTTGAGAAGAAGATGAAGATTGAAAAAAAGAAGAAGAGGAAGAAGGGTTAAGAACGTGGGGGGAGGGATGAGAGGAGTTGTGGCGTGGGGTGTTTAAATACGCGTGTGGTAGTTTCTTTCAACAAAATTTCGAAAAACGGACCTAACGAGTGGGAGGCTTTTCGCTTTCACTTAACGGGCCCACGCATGTGACTGTGACATTCCTTTTCTTTCTTTAAAAAAAAAAAAGAAAATTAATTTAAATTATTTATTTTATTAACTTTAATGAGATGTTTGGCAATGAGTTTTCAAGTTTATCTAAGAGTTAAATGTCGGGATGGTTCCTATGTTTACAGAAATTATTAACTTTAATGAGATGTTTGGCAATGAGTTTTCAAGTTTATCTAAGAGTTAAATGTCGGGTTGGTTTCTATGTTTACAGAAATTACAAATTTGGTCTCAATGCTTTAATAATTACATATGTATCAATTAAGTGTGTGTAAAATGACTAGATTACCCTTAAACAATTAAAAAAAATAAAAAGAATATAAACATGGATCACCATCTACTTCTCCCTCCCCCCCCCCCTCTCTCTCTCGATCTTGATCACGAAACAGTACCGCGACGATTGCTGGATCGGAAGCTATCTGAATCGAATCGATGTCTCTGTCACGGTCGAAAGTCGAAACGAAAGCTCCATGAATCGAATCAATGTCTCCATCACAGCCGTTAGATCTGAACAGATTTGATCTTAATCGAATCGAATCGGTGTAGAATCGTTAATCTGAGATGTTGTGATTCAGGTGAGGTTTGTTGGACAATTGTAACATAATTATGTTGTTGTACGAATTTTCAGGTGGATGTATGGAGAAACGGAACATGGTATGGTGGATTAGTGTTTGAATTACAGTGGTTCTGTGAACGAGTGGTGTTTCAGTTACTAGGTTTTTAAGAGAGAGGGAGAAAGGGAGATGGGGAGAGAGAAAAAAAAGGCTGAAGAAGATGAAGGGTGGGACCATCCACCACTCACCGCCGATTTTATTTCTTTGTCTTTGTTTATTTGCCAAACAATACAAGGTAATAATTCATTCCATTCACTCGTAGTAACCAAACAACACATGAAATGGTAATGATCCATTGCATTTCCTCGTTCATTCCATTATCTCCTCCATTTCATTCATTCATCTATTACATTACCCTATACCAAACAGATAGCTATAGATGTACATGTCTCTTAAAAGGAGGTTCCGATGATTTAATTCATTCATTAGTATAATGTAACGTAACGTAGGGGCAAACTTTGCTATTAAAAAATAAACATAATATATTAATTTAAATAGATTTTAGTGACTAAGCCGGGACACTGGTTTTTTTAATGAATCGGTACGAAAAAAAGTGGTCAAGTTGTTTTATTCACAACATATGATTCTAAAATCTAAACTAAGTTTTTGTTTTCTCGTGCTACTAAATGATGGTGACTTGGTGAGAAAAAAATATCTTAGTTATATGTTTGCATATCAACGATGTCGATCATACCCATAGCACAAAGAAAATAACCGACTATACGTCTATACTAGTAACGCAATGGTAATTTTTAACACACCTTTGTATTCGTTACTTACTAATGCACTACCAAAGCTAATATACACCACAAATATAATTTTCAAACAGTTTTAGTTTATTTAAAAGTTCTATAATAAACACTTAGGATAAGACATATATGTGGTTAAGAAGCAGTCAATTAACCCAAGTTGGGATGAATGTGTTAAGGGTCGTTATCCTTACCTATAAAAGCTTTTCAACATGTACCCATATCAAAAGCTAACATTACATGTCATTATAATATCTGGATCCAGATAGGGAATTAAATGCGAAACAAAAAATCAAAACAAATGTAGATTCTGTCACAACTAAGACATAGCTAGCAAAAAAGACATTTATTACATTAGCTTAATAAACCACTTAACTGAAAGTCCATATGTTATCAACTCAAATGGGGAAAATATCATCACGGTCGGATATTTTTAAAACCGGGCTGGTTATTGAATCGGGGCGGTTTATCTATTCAAGAGACTCTAGTTTTAAAAAGCTAATATGATTTTATAACGGTTTGATGCGGACCTTCCTGCCCACGTCATCACAAAATTATAAATTGCATTCCTGCACATTTCCTTTAATTTTAGTGTTACATGTTTACATTATTGTTTGCATATTTAGTTATTTTGTCAAAATGTTCTAATTTAGATTGGAAAGAATAGTGTAAGTATCCCCTATATATGTTGTAAGTGGTGTTTGGTGTGGTCCTGCGTTTTTTGTCAGGCCGGCTGGTGTTAATGAGTTTTCCTTTAAAAAAAAGTGTTTGGTGTTGCGTGGTTCAATGTTGCATGTTTCCCTTTACCTAAGGAAGAGAGTGGGGGATGTTTCCTGTGATCTCCACGTTCGTTTAATACCAGTCACTTAAACATTTTACGCCGTAAAAGTATTTTGTTTTATTTTCTTAGAAAGATAATCACATACTTGAAACTTCAATACTTAAATATTTAATGGTGTATCTTTCTTTTGTAGCAAATGACGATACAATGTATGCCAATTAAAACTTGGACGTTAAGTTATCCATGGTATTCTTAATTTTTTTTTTTTTTTTTTTTTATGATTGTGTGTAATGTGTTGTATATACGTTAAAGTGACACATGTATTCTACACCTATGATACGTGGCACTTGCATTTTTCTTGTTACAACATAATTTTGTAGCTAAAAAATATAAAATTCAAAACAAACAGCTTTTATATGTCTGGTTGTTTGTGCTATCCAAATAAATATTCAGGTCGTTTCTTAGGGGGTAAGGAGTGGAATGCGGCAAACTTAAGTCACCGATCGGCAAACCCACGGCAAACCAATGCCAACACTTTGCCGCGTGGGTGTTTGACGAAATGGGGGGGTAAATCGGTGATGGAACACCGATTCGGCAAGAGGGAGAAGGAGAGAGAGGGAGGGTATTGTGGGTGGGGTCCATTCCTATCTCAACCAATCACACCTTTTTTCTTTTTTTTTTAAAAAATAGTTTACCACTTCACCAAGTGTTTAAACCATTGCCAACATTTTTCACCAAAGTTTAAACACTTTTGTCTAATTGACATGGCGCGCTCTCATTGGTCGGTTTTTTGGTTTGTCACTTTAAAGTGTTTAACCACTCCTTATACCCTTAGTTTCACAACTTTCAACATAAAAACTGACAATCCAGTATGACTGACATCTCAAGTATAAAAACATTTAATTGTATACGAGTATAGATGGAGATGGGTATCTCAGTATTAGTGGCAGATCTAGAAGAAAAGTTAGGAGGTAGTACAGGCTATCCCTCAACCTATGCTCGATCCGTCCTGCTTGATGTTGTAATCATTGGCGCAGCATAGTGAGGGCGAGACCCCCCGAACTTTCCACTCAGTGGTGAAAAGCATGTAGTTTTCGTATAAAAATTATTGGGTATATACGTTTTTGACCCCCCCCCCCTCGGTTTTATAGAAATTTTTTGGTATATACGTTTTCGACCCCATGATAGAAAATCCCAAACTTCGCCACTGGCTGTAATGGCAACTTTTGGGATCAATGATATTATAGCATGTATACGAAAACCAACGACTCAAAATACAATATGCATAAGTATGTTATGGGTTATCCATTTACACCGGCATAATACTTGTTTTTGAAGGTAATAAATGTAGCCACATACTACTCTATCAAAACGTTATCTGAACATGATTGCTTTGAAAATAAAGATATTTGAGAAGAATATGAACCCCGATCGATTCACCGTAAATGATAACCATATGCTATGTGCAAATAATTGAGACATAAAACCTACCCTACTTTAGCTATTTGAAATCAGCACACTATTCCTAATTAGATATCTCCTACACATTAGGGTGAAAACAGGGCTCCTCAAATGGGGAGTGGTAAACTTATTCTCTAGTCAATAATGTCATACTATGTCAAGTTCCCACTTCACTCCTCATTTTGTACTCAATCACTAGGGGTGCTCAAACACATGGGGAATCTATTTCTTTTTTTATATATTGTTTATTTCTAAAAACTAGGTTAGAACCCTGTGTATTACATGGGTTGATTAAATATATTTTTATATAATAAACAACTTACATCTTTAATTACCCTTGTATAACATGGGTTGAATAAGCACGTGTACTACACAGCTTGAATAAATATAATGGAATTATTAACACACATAGTCGTCAAAATACGTTTTTGGTTAAAAGAACTTTGATATACTATTTACATATTAGAACATTTTACTTTGTTTTTTTTTCTATTATTAGGTTATAAACTTGTGTATTACAAAAGTCCATTAAATCACTTATTTCTTCTTTCCCCGTTCATGACCCATTGCTTTTTACCTAAATATTAGTTTTTAGTCTTCCCTACTTAATACATGTAATCTCAATCAAGTAATCAAAACTAAAAAGGAAAACAATTACAAAAAATGAAATGCACTTTTCAATTTGAATTCACATATAGAGGCAATTTTGCTTGCTCCATGTGAATGGCCCCATAAATTTAAGAGATCCAAAGGTGTTTGGAACGGTGAAAACAGAGGCAATTTTGCTTGGGTTTCAGGCAGTTGCGTTTGCACCACATCCCCATTCCATTTTGCGAGTCAGTTGATGTCGGTCATCAAACGATAGTGGGATCCTCACATGTTAGGCATGTGAGGGAAATAAACTGAGATAATTAACTTGGTTAGTATTAAAGGATTAAACCAACAACAAAAATAAACTTAAAGGATGTTTTTAGCAAGTTTTAAACATTAAGGTTGGAACCTGCAAGTTTGAGGAAATATAAAGGACGTTTTGTGGAATTTACTCGCAAAATAATAAACTAAAGATAAGTATAAAGATTATATTAGAAGATAAATATAAATATAGAGATATAGTTATAGATAAGTGTCGACTTAAAGTATGGGATAACTTGATAAATTATTTTAAAACTTGTAATTTTTAAGATAAAAATAAACATAAATATATGGCAAGAAAACTAAAAAATAGATGTCTCTCGTATTGACACGTGTCCATCAATTGGTTTCTTTTATTATATGTATAGATTATGCATTAATAAATAAAACATATTTTAAACAAAATAAAAGTACATTTAGTTAATAAAAATATTACATTAAACTAAAATAAATAAAATGACATTAAAATATAAAAAGACATTTTAAAACTAAAACTAATTTAACTATTCGTTGTCGGAATCCGCAAAAAGGTGGGGTAAATCTTGTTCTCCAAGATGCTCCAAAGATCATATTTTAGTCTATAGAGGATCCCGAATATGTACCGGTGCAATTGCGTTTCCGTCGACTTTTAGAATCATGTTATGCATAATAATGCACGCATATACGACATTCTTAATCTTTTTTACACTCATAGCACGCATCGGTCGATTAAGTACACCCCATTTTGCCTTAAAAAAGCCCGTTCCACGTCTTTTCTTGCCGCCTCGTGTTGACTCTTGAACTTCTTTTCTTTCACAATGTGAGGATACAGAAATGATTTCATAAACACGGACCAAGTAGGGTAGATTCCATCGGTAAGATAGTATCCACGCTTGTACAAGTGGTTGTTCACGTAAAATGGGCATTTTGGTGCAGTTCCATTTCATTGAGCAAGAAATAACGGAGATTGT
This sequence comes from Helianthus annuus, assembly GCF_002127325.2. NCBI lineage: Eukaryota > Viridiplantae > Streptophyta > Magnoliopsida > Asterales > Asteraceae > Helianthus > Helianthus annuus. Next base: position 177,641,000 of record NC_035441.2, read on the forward strand.
TGGAGCACGTTGATGTCGTTTTATGAACCTGGTGGACCACTTAAAGCATGCCAAATCCACAAATCTTGAGAGACCACCGCTTCGAGCATAACTATCGGGTACCTGTGATCCGGTCCCCCCTCATATATTGGCCTCGCAACTCTGTCGGCCACATTCTCCAAACAAAATGTGTACAATCAAGACGACCCAACATCCTAGGAAGGTGAGGTTTATCCTCATGAGCTTGATATAAGAGCGCAACGTCGTGGCTAGTTGGTCTACGTAAGAACTTGGAAGCGTATAAATTACATACCGTTTCGCAAAAATTATCTAGACAATCACGGGAAATCCTTTCGGCCATATTTAAATACTCGTCGTTCTCGTCTGGAGGGTTACCGGTTGCAAGTTGCTTAATCGCCGATGTAACTTTTTGCATCGATGTAAAACTATTATTCATTCTCCCATCCACGCCCTCTTGAAACCACAAGTTATTCGCTTGCACGTCACTCACAATTTTTAAAAACAACATTTTCGATATACGAAACCAATGACAAAAAACCTCTTTGTTGAATTTGGGCTCCTCGACAAAATAATCTGCCATAAGGGTTTTGTGAACTTTCTCTCGATCTCGACGGACAAAATTCTTTTTTTCTAGAAGTACTCACTTGGACGCCACGTAGGCATTTATTTTTCACTCTTTACACCACACCAAGATGCGTTACAGAGGGCTTTAATAAAATGTGGTATTAAATTGAGGTTACTACTTATCATTAGTTTGTATATTTGATAATAAAAAAGCATCAAAGCCTTTAAATATTTGAGTTTAGGAGTGGAAGATGTTGGGTTCTAGTCCCACAGATGTCAGAGATTAAAAGAGAATTGTCGTTAAAAAAAATTATCAAAATCAAAAAAACATCTGAATTTGGAGAGGTCTTATATAGTTTCCTAATTAAATAACACTTATTATTATTATTATTATTATTATTATTATTATTATTATTATTATTATTATTATTATTATTATTATTATTATTATTATTATTGCTGCTATTACTATACTTTCTATATCTTCTACTCACAATCACTCATAAAAAAATATGAAATATGTATATAGTGCAAAAATTGATGAAACCTTAACCTTTTCCAAAGGTTATAGGGTTTAGCATCTTCATGTTTTAATTATCATCCTTGATTTATTCTCTAGCATATTTGAAACTAACTAGTATTAAGCATCCCTGCGTTGCGGTGGGGGCGAACACCAACGTCACACTACTATCAGCAACAACCAACACTGAAGTTACAACGTGTTAATGCGAAAAAATTAAATCGAAACGTAAAACATCGAAAAAATAACTAAGTCGATCTAGGACTCGAGCGTTACGATGAACCTGTGAAACAGAAAAAATAGACGACGTAGAAATATTTAACCACACACGCACGTTGCGCCGTGTTAACTCGCAAGATTATTTATAGTTTTTAAATGACATAACAATTTGTCTTTAGTGGTACAAGCCACTAAGCATCATGTTACAAATAACAATGCCAACAATTGTTGCAAATTAATATATATATATAATATTTTAAATACCGATATATACTGAATGGTAATACTGGATATTGGACACCTGAGCTGTATAATAGAGGCATGTATAAACAAAATACGATATATCTTATATATTGACAGTAATTCTGATTCTACCGGTTCAAACCGTTCAACCAATTTGCATTAACTTAAAATTAAATTTTCAAATTATAAAAAATACGATGTTAAGGTAATACTAACCTTCTGTATTTCCGGTAATTAACATAGTGCATTTCATTCTAATATTCCAACAATGTTGGAATTGTTAACCCGTCCAATGTAATATTTTTTGTAAGTAATAAAAGTGCTCTTAAAATGCTTAATATTTTACAAGAAAATAGTTGTATTTTTAGATAAAACTATGACCAGTTACATAAATTCTAATTGAGATTGGATTATTATTTTTTTAGATAAATTTGTATTCTATGGAATTAGGATGTAAGGAGTGGTTAAACACTTGGAATAGGTAAACTCCCAAATCACCCAATCACATAGCGTCCTGTCATTGGCGGTGGTTTACCAATGGGGTTTAGATAAACTATTTTTTTTTAAGAAAAATGTGTGACTGGTTGAGAAGAAATGGACCCCACCACACACCCTCTCTCTCTCTCCCTTTTCCCTCCCATCACCGAGTCGGTGAACTTTCACCGACTTCACCCCCAAATTCGGTAAACATTGTTCGGTAAACTCCTTGGCATTGGTCACCGATCGGTAAACTAGAAGTTTACCGACTCCACTCCGTATGCCCTTATAGGGCTAACTAGTAATCTGATTGAACCGTCTAATACAACCTGTTTCAGTCAGTTGAACCATTTCAGAGCCACCAAATATGATTTAAAAACCGATTTTTAAAGCATGGTATGAAACAACATTTTATATCATGTAATTTTTATACTTTACACATTATTTTGTAGATCAAGTTGTGGAAGTGTAATTCTATGTTTTGTGGAAAAAATTATCACCGCATTAAGAAGTAACAATTGTTTTTGGTCTTTTGATCATGGAATCATCGTGATCATGATTTGAGAAATAACAATTGGAGGTCTTTAACTACTCGTTGGAAAATAATTTAAAAAGTTAAAAAATAATTATGCTGGTTCTAACTAATGATTCTCGTTAAACATTAATAATCTATATATACATGCAATATGATTTTTTAATGACAAAAAACCTACACGTTCATACTTCAATATATCAATATAGTTATTGTGAGTATACTTCAGAAAAACCCGCATTGACTTATCGGTGGATGGTTCAATTGGCAAAGTCATTGGAGTTAACAGTTAAAATGTTTCTCTTAAGATCAAGGGTTCGAGCCTTGTTAAAGACGAATTAGTATAAAAATTTGTTAAAAAAATTAGGTCCAAACTTATTCATGCTCCTCGTTTGGGAGTGTAGATGATATAGAAGATTAAGTTTTATAGATTAAAATAAAGATAGTTTATACTATTGATCACCCATGGATTTATAACATAGTGACATCTTGAGGTGAGCTAAGGCTTTGGAACTAAGACCATGCGTATTGGGCAAGATCCTGGCGTTTTCCCCCCAATCACGCCTGAAAACGCCTAAGCCCCACCCCCGTGGGCGTGTTTCAGCGTTTTTTTGCAAAAAAAAAAAAAAAAAAAAAAAAAACTCTCCGGCGTGTTTTGAATCACGCTAGGAGCAGGTTTGAATAACCAATCACATTTAATCTTTCTTTTTTTGCCCAATAGATTTTTTTGTTGGTTATTTTTCTTTTTATTTAATTCTTTACACCCTTTTAACATAATGCCTACATCCCCACTACTAGGGGTGTAAACAAGCCCAGAAGCTCGAGAGCTACTCGTGATCGGCTCGATTAAAAGCTCGAATGAGCAGAGCCTTAACGAGCCCGAGCTCGAGCCTGAAATACAAAGCTTGTTTAGGCTCGCGAGCCTAAACGAGCCTATACACAATTTTAATTTATTCTATATATAATATATTATTAATGATGATAATATTGATGAGCCGAGCTAGAGCCGAGTTTTGGCTCGTTTAAGCGATGTTGAAGTGAGCTCGAGCCGAGCTTTTGGCTCGTTTAAGGTTGTTCTCAAAATAGTTCGAGCCGAGCTCGAGCTTTGGGTTTTACTCGCAAGCCGAGCTCGAGCTCAAAGAAGTAGGCTCGAACCAAGCCGAGCTCGAGCCTGGTCGCGCTCGAGCTCGGCCCGGCTCGTTTACACCCCTACCAACCACACCCATTTTAGAAAAACGGTCAATAATGCCCCTTGCTGATTGGACTGTCACATGACAGCAAATGCCCAAGGGTGGGGCATTATTCACCCAAACCACTACACTTGGTCTAATAGGTTATGCGTTCAATTCCCACAAGGGGAGTTTTTTCCATATTTATTGGGTTTCCTCCTGAATTGGTGTGTATAGGCATTATGTATAGTGGAGATGGATATGATCAGGTGGTTCCACACGTTGCACGATTATATTCTAGTGGTCCGTTAGTGATTTGAATTGATGGATCAGTTCCCAAGGAAACGGCCAAAAATAAATAGTATTTGTCACAAGAATCTTGGACATTGTCATAGTTGATGGCCAAGTTAATTAATTAGTGAAACCGATGGTTTGGACGGTGGACAAAAAACGAGATTTTCCCTTGATTCTTTTCTAATTAAATATAACTTGAAACACTTATTAAACATCAATAATTTATTTATTCATAGCTGTATTCGATTATGTTGGATGTTGATTTCTTAGACAGGAACACATTTGATCCAAAATTTGCATGTCTAGTATTTCATACACCGTTTACCGGTCCAAACTTATTATAAATAATCGGACTCATAAAAGGTTGACAATAGGAGGTAAGGGTGTAGAGACAGTGGCGGAGCCATAAATTTTTTCTTATGGTGTCATTTTTTATGGATATTCCGGTTTATAGTAACCTGGAGTCGAACTTTTTGGATCCGTTCGGATCTAGTCGGGTCAAATCAGATAATAAAAGCAAATATCATAGTAAAAGTACAATGTCATTGAATAAAAACACGTCATAAAATTACAAAGTCATTTGAAATACATAAAAAATGCATTTAATAGTTGCTTTGTACGCATTTTCATGTTTTGAAAACGATTCATAACGTTTTCAATGACATCTTGCAAAAAAAAAAACCTCTTTTTCATTATAACAAACAAATGCACGCATCATTAAAATGATCATCAAACATCCTATTAGGTTAAACAATTGAAACAAAGTCAATTAAACATGGGGCTATAATGCTTACTGGATTAGAAAAAAATAAAAATTAAGCATGGACCTTTAATAATTTAAATTATACTAATTAAACTCAAGTAACTGGGCTTAATTTTTTAAATATAAATTTGTTTATTATGTAATTCTTTTAGAAGAAAACAAAACAATGGTGTCGCTCGTAAAAAAACCATGGTGTCGCTCGAAGTTTTTCTATTATACGTTGTATTTGCTACACAAAATTCAATGGTGTCGGACGACACCGTTGTTCAAAGTGTGGCTCCGCCACTGTGTAGAGAGAGGTTAGACACTTTAAATAGGTAAACTCCCAAATCACTCAATCATAAAGCGCCATGTCAATTGTTTACCTAATGCTCAAAAACGTTGGTGATGGTTTACCTAATAGGGTTTAGATAAACTATTTAAAAAGAAAAAAGAAAAATGTGTGATTGGTTGAGAAGAATTGGACCTCACCACACATCCTCTCTCTCCCCCTTTCCTTCACCTTCACCGATTTGGTGAAGGTTCACCGAAATTGCAACCAAAAATCGGTAAAATGAAATCGGCAAATAGTTGGCGGTGGACACCGAACGGCAAAAGGTGGGTTTGCCGCTCTCACACCGTATGCCCTAAGATAGACGGATTTCCACTTATTTGATATGATTCGGTATTTGACAGACGATTCACCGGTTCTAACTTATAACGGTTGACCCGAATACTTGTCCCATTATTCATTCCGCTTGTTTCGTGTTTGCCCTTCGGATTCGAAATCATTTATCTATATTTGTATTCGAGAATGCCAGTGGTTTGAGTTTATGCTAGACCAATTTAATTAATAAAGTAAACTGCAATTTTCGCCCCTGAAGTTTGGTCCAAATTGTAATTTTTTACAATTTAAGAAAGTTTTGCCAGAAGTTGCTATTTCAAACCTTTGCGGTTTCCAGCCATGTTACTAACTCCATCCGTATTCCTTGTTAAAACATGGTCACATGCCATCCACGTGATGGGCAGAATGGTCATTTCGTGTGTAACATTAAATTAATAATTATGTTTCTACTATCGTTACGGTGTTCACGATTCGGTTCAATTTTATGGATATAGGTACATGGTTAAGACATTAAGGTGGTGAAAATGTTGTTCTGGTGGCTGGTGGGTGATGGTTATTTACTAGAGGGAGAAAGGGATTAAAGGAGGGGTTTGAAAATGGGCACATGGTTCATACGTTTAGGTGGGGCCTACTAAGTAATTGTGTTTTAATTTTTATTTTTATTTAAGCTAACTGTTATTTTCGTCTCTTTGGTTTGTTAAATTATGCCAGTTAAGGCGAAATTTTAAATTTGTATAATTTTCGTCTCTGACATTCTTGAAACATGTGAGTTCTATCCAAAAAAAGTAAGGTTGAATCGAATAATTAGATAAACCACATGGACGAAAATGACAGTTAACTCATGTTTTTTTGGACGGAACTAACATGTTTCAAGAATGTCAGGGACGGAAATGGTACAAAGGTCTGAACTGACGTAGTTGGACAAACTATAGGAATGAAAATGGCAATTAACTCTTTTTATTTTGAGTTAAACGTCATTTTAGTCTCTGTGTTTTGGGCCATTTTGGCAGTTCAGTCCAAAGGTTTGAAACTTTGTCATTTTAGTCCAAATAGTTTTAAACGTTGTCATTTTAGTCCACTGGGTTAACTCCATCCCTTTATTTTGTTAACTAGAAGGGCATTTCGGTCATTTTAAATGTAATTCTGTTAACTAGAAGGGCAATTCGACCATATAAAATGATCGAATTACCCTTCTAGCTAACATAAAAAATAGACAGAGTTAACCCAATGGAATAAATGGCAATGCTTGAAACTATTTGAACTAAACTGACAACATTTCAAACCTTTGTACTAAACTGGTAAAATGGCTAAAACCACAGGGACTAAAATGGCATTTAACTCTTTTATTTTAATATTAAGGGTTTTAGTTTATTTCACACTCACTTAACATCAAAAACTAACTCCCATTCATACTAGGGACTATCCAAGAAACGAGTGTGCAAAGATTAAGAACTATAACCGTAATTTTAGAAAGTTAAGGAATATAAGTAAAATTTGAGTAAGCCACAATAACTATTCCGAAATTTTTCTCTTGAATTGTAAAAAGTTGCAATCTTAACCAAACCCTCGGAATAAAAATTATAGTTTAGTTTACTCTATAGTATTTGTAGTGTTTTCAATTTGAATTACACGGGTTCATTAATGAAAACGATCTAATTTATTATTTGTAAATACTTATTAATTTTAATCTACTCTTGATAGTTTTGAATGAACATACATGATAAATTCATCAGTTGTCATTAATAACATTGAATTTCATAGGACAAACCTCTAATAACATTGAATTTCATGGGATAAACCTCCTAAAACTATAAAATAAAAAACAAAGTCATCTTGATTCACACCAAAAAAACTTGGAAAAAGTTGAACTATAGAAAGGAATATTGGATTTTAATAATCTCAACTATTCGCCGTTGGCCGCTAACAGTTCCAATTTCAAAAATAACTACTGGTTGTCTCAAATATTAACATATTGGCTTCCAATAGACTCTGACTAACAGAACCCTAATGTTGTTAGTCTGCGGTCGCCGGAAAAAGGTTTCTAAAGGTCCGATCTAAGGTTACAAAAAGGTTTTGAACGAAAATGTTGAGTGGCGACCCAATAATCGGGGCTTTTAGTATAAAAAAGTTCCTAAAATAAGTAATAAGGTTACAAAGAGGTTTAGGACAAAAAAATTGAATTTTCCGACCAAAAACGCTATTCCGGCGACCAGAGACTAACGACGTTAGGGTTCTATTAGTCAGGTTCCATTGGAGGCCAATATGTTAATAGTTGGAACTGCCAATGATTATTTTTTAAGTTGAGACTATTGGCGACCAACGACGAATAGTTTTTATTATTGAAATCCAATATTCCCTAAAGAAATATGCAACTATTTTTATTCTTTTTTACTCAGTTTTACTACAATTGTGTGCGTTACTTATTGAAAAGAAAAGTTTTGGTATCAATACATGCATCTCAACCCAATTGAAAATGTCCCCATTTTATTTCTTTTATTATATAACCTCGTGTATTGTACGGGTTGAATAAATATAATTTTATATACCAAATAATAAAAAAGTTTTATCTTTAAAAACCCTATGTATTATACAGATTGAATAAATGTAATTTTGTATATTAAATAACAAAAAGTTATATCATTAAAAAATCACTCGTATATTGTACATGTTGAATAAATCTAATTTTATATATCAAATAATAAAAATGATATATCTTTAAAAACAACGTGTATTGGGACTGAATAAATGTAATTTTGTATAGCAAATAATAAGTGTAAGTTTGTATATCTTTAAAAAGTCTCGTGTATTATACGGATTGAACAAATGTAATTTTATATATTAAATAGTAAAAAATTTATATCTTTAAGAATCACATGTGTTGTACGGGTTGAATAAATGAAATCTTATATATCAAAAAAATAAAAAAGTTACATCTTTAAAAACCTGTGTCTTGCACAGTTTGAATAAACGTAATTTCATATACTAAATACTAAAAAAATTATATTTAAAAAAACCTCGTGTATTGCACGTATTGAATAAATTTAATTTTATATACCAAATAATAAAATTGATAAATATAAATGGAAAACAAAACAGTAAAAGATAAAAAGATAAAATTATTACATGTATTTTCACTTATATTTTTACATTAAAAATCTAAAACATCAGTAGATGCCATGAGTTACCTATGCTTATTTTATTATAATTCAATTTTATTAATCCCTAAAGACTGAATAAATATAAATGGAACAAAAATAGTAAAATATAAAATTCATATATTAAAATAATATATTCTTTATTTGAATCTTATTAACAAATAAACAAATATTATCTATATCTATTTGTTTAGGATATATTCTTTATTTGAATCTTATTTAACAAATATTCTTTATATCAATTTGTTTAGGGTAAAAGATAAAATTTATGGATTAAAATATATATATATTTTTAAATCTTATTAACAAATATTATCTATATCTATTTATTTAGGCGGGAAAAATCTATTGAGATCACCTCATAGAGCGACATGTGTCCCCCATATGATTTGCTTTATTATATGTATAGATTTGTAGTGTTTTCAATTTGAATTTTTTTTAAATTATTTACGTGTTTAACAGTCACACCGATTATATTATAATATAATAATACAATTGAAATAAAATCCTACGGAAAACATATAGAAAATATAAAAAGAGTTGCTTGTTTGCTTACGGAAAACAAAGAAAATATATAATAAAAAGAGTTGCTTGTTTGCATGTTGGGTAAAAATTGATAGCAAAATGTCCATGTTGGCAAGTAATTTTTTCTTCTTCTTCTTTGTTTTCTTATATTTTTTAATTAAATTACTTTATTCAAATTATTAGGTATTGTTCACGTACTTTAAAAAAAAAACTGTCTTTATGTATGCTTCAATATAAATTCGATTTGTTTTACGTTTCGACGAATTTTTTTTAATAAAAATCAAATCAGTTCAAATATAATACGTTAGGGGTGAGCATTTGTTAATAACCGACCCGACTATAACAACCCTTTTAAATATTTTTCGACACCCCTAATATAATTAGAATATCCCTATATGATCTAAAATACATCCCATATGCGAAAACCGAGCCCTAAATACATTATATAATTAAAAATAAAATAAAAATCAAGTTTTATGTGTCGCTCCCGGGCCGCGTAGACCATTAGGCCCACTTACGCAGGGCGCGACAGCTCGGAGTCAGGGCTGCACCCGGTGCACCCACGTGGCACGCCATTTGTCGAAGCTACGTGTCAACTCAGCAAGGCTACGGCCTAGTCTACAAGCCGTCGTGGGCCGCGAGGGAAGGCGAAGGGTCGCTTATAAATGGAGGCCCTCAGCTCTCAGTTTTCGTCGTTCATTTTCTCGATCTCTCTCTATATTCTACATAGCTATTATAATTTTCGGGCATAATACCCCCTCAAATAATGAAGTGCTGCTCCGTTGTAAGTATCATAACCCCGGTTACGTATTAGATACGCTGCCCGATTGATCCAGGGTTCCGTAACGGATGTCGAGTTTCTGCCCGACGTAGTCGTTGGAATGCCGTCTCGGGGAGGGTATTGCTAATGTAAATATTGGGTTATTATACTAACATGTATGCATTTGTGTATTTAATAGATAATCACCCGGAAACCCTAAAGGAAAACCTAAGACTGCAATGTGAGTAATCTCCTTTTTACAAATTGTTTTTACAAAACCTCACACAATTGATAATATACTAAACAGTTATTGAGTATTTGTATTCTACAATTATCGTCGGTTGTTGGGATTTGGTATACAAAATTTGTTACTACCTTGCGAGGAGTAACCTGACCACAAGTCGGGTTGACAGTACCGTGGGTGGTAATTGAATGGATGGAAACAAATGTAATTGCGCGACCGCCTCAATACTGTACAATGGTTTTTATTAAACTTGATTAAACTGAGATTTATTCACCAGTATTTCCCACTGACAAAATGTTTTTAAACGTGTTTCAGGTAACAAAATGTGAAAGCCAAATAGAAGCCAGCTGGACAGCACTGAAGGCTTGGAAAAGTGGCTATAAAGTTACCTAAATAAATAGATATTTTTATTAAATAAAATAGGGTTTATCCCTATGAAAATGTGTGTACTTAAAACTTGAGATTATTCCCTCGTGTTTAATATTATTAAAGTGTGGTATTTTACTCTGATAAATTATTTCCTAACTACGGTCCTGATGAAATTTCTGCTGCCAAAATGATAAACACCGATACCACCGAAACTGGCCGCAGCCGCCCGTTCCCGGGTTGTTAGGGGACGTGGGTTGCGACACCGACCCGATGAGTAATCGACCCGACCCGATAATCGAACACCTTATAAATCGATACCCGAAATAATACCCTATATATAGGGTCGGTTCCGATTCCTTTTGTAACAATCCTCAATTAAACCGACACCCTCAATTGTTTCCCGACACCCTAATATGTTTTAAATATGTTTTTAAATATAAACTGTATGTGAAAACCGAGCCGAAATAACAAAGTAACATTTAAAAATAAATAAAAACAAGAAATATTAAGTTGAGGCGGGCCGCGTAGGACCCCACCCCAACCTTACGCGGGCGGTATCAAGGTTAGACCTGATTTCGTTGATTTCATTAAGTTCAGGCGGGCCGCGTTGGATGTTCGATTACTTCACGCGGGTCACGAGAAGCCCAGAATGTGGCAAAGCCCGGTGCGGCCACGTGGCCCAACACCCGGCGGACCTATATGCTGACCCAGTTAAGCTACTCGTTGACCCAGGGTTGACGCGGGCCGCGTAAGGCTTTGCCTTATCTTACGCGGGCCGCGAGAGAGTCAGGATCAGCACCTATAAATAGATTGCATCGGCCTTTAGTCTGTTTCGTTCATTTTCTTTTCTCAATCTCTAATTTCTGAAGAGTGGGCATTATACCCGAGTCTAATATCCCCCTAAATAGCGAGGTTCTGCTACGATGTAAGTATTATAACCCCTGGAGACGTATTAGATACTCTGCCCGATTGATCTAGGGTTCCGTAACGGCTGTCGTGGTTCTGCCCGACGTAGTCGTTGGAATGCCGTCTCGGGGAGGGTATTACTAATGTTAAAATGAGTTATTATACTAACACACGTGCATTTGTGTAATTTATAGATTATTCCCAGGAAATCCTTATTGAAAACCCTAAAACAGCAATATGAGTAATCCTCTCTTTGTTAAACGTTTTTACAAAACCTCACTTAATTAAATATATACTAAGCAGTTATTGAGTATTTGTAAGAATACAATTATAGTGGGTATGTTGGGGTTTTGTATACAAAATTTGTTACTGGCGTGGTAACATTCCACAAGCTGAGTATGACAGTACCACTGATGTTAATTGTTATATCTTGAAAACAAATGTAATTGCGGATGCGCCCTCAATACTGTAAAATGATTGGTATTTCAACTTGATTAAACTGGGATTCACTCACCAGTATTTCCCACTGACAAAATATTTTTAAAACGCGTTTCAGGTAACAAAATGTGAAAGCCAAATAGAAGTCGGCTGGACAGCACTGAAGGCTTGGAAAAGTGGCAATTAAGTTACCTAAAAAGAAATAGATGTTTTTCTTAAATAAAATAGGGTGTATCCCTATGAAATTATGTGTACTGAAAACTTGGGCTTTACCCATGTGTTTAATGTTATAAAACGTGGTGGTTTACTCTGATAAAATATTTCCTAACTACGGTCCTGGTGAAAATTCCCACTGCCAAATTAGACAATAACGTGATACCACCGAAACTGTCTCGCGGCCGCCCCTTCCCAGGGATTTGGGGTCGGGGGCTGTGACACCTTTTAAACTCGGTTCCAAGTAAACATCGGGTCATTACCGGAACCTAATAAGTTATCATATTTGTTAAACGCCTTCTCAAATTTTTAGGAGCATCCTCACCCAAATCTTTTTCAACATTATGTATCTTCCTCTTTCCTCTTCTTTGAGAGTCGTTGCTTGATACATTCTCGACATTCGTGGAATCCATCTACATTCAAACAATAAGAAAAAATAACATTAATAAATAGATAGTGAAGGGAATATTGCCACATAACTTATTTATAAACATCGCATGTTTGACAACTCAGACCGGTCGCGAACAGGCCTGTTGACCGGCTGCGGACATGCTGTGAACAGTCTGCGAATAAGCTGCGTACCAGCCCGCGTAACCAGCTACGAACAGGCCTGCGTACCGGCTGCGAACAGGCCTGCGTACCGGCTGCGAACAGGCCTGCGTACCGGCTGCGAACAGGCTGCGAATAAGCTGCAGACCGGCCTGCGAATAAGCTGCGTACCTGTACCCATTATATTATTTAGTTTTTATATATGGATTCTGCATGCATGTTCTTTTACGTGTGTCGGAAACCATGTACCTCGTGAGTCGTGAAGCAGCAAAACTTGCAAAAGTGATGAAAATTATTGAAGATTTATTGAAGAATCATGTGTTTTGATCGAACTGTGCATTTAAATCTGATATATGTTTGTTATTAATAGCTGTTTAGGTTAACTTATGTCGTTGGGCTTCGGCCCAGTTTAGTTTGTACGTTAATTAATCTGTCCAAGCAATTTATATTGGTTCTTATTAGTTCCCGACCTGGAACCGACCCGATACCCGATATACTAGAATTATAGAAACCAGACAAATACCCGAATTACACTATTAGGGTCGGTTTCGGGTACTATTCGGTTCGGTTATCGGGTTCTAGTCGGGTCGGACCTACTTATATGCTCACCCCGATAATACGTTTTTGTTTTGAAAACCATTTTATGTGCATATTTTTATGTAGGTGTCGTTATAAATTCGAGTTAGTCGACATTTCGATGTATACTTTTTTTGAAATACAAGTGAAGTCAAATATAATACATTTCCGTGTTTATTATTTTTTTGACAGGAAACGAATCACTTTTATAAAAATGTAACACCCCGAAAACGGGTTTGGTAATCAAACTCCGTTAATACTAAAAGACGGGTAAAGTATCGTTAGTAGTAAAAATAACCCGGTAAATATTTGGATTTAAATAAGAAATCCTAGTAATTAGATACAAGCGAATCAAAGAATTAAGGAATTGAGTTTATAAGAGCCCGAGTTAACGGGACTTAAAATAAAACGGGTTATGACTTCCCGAGCCTATTAAGTTAACTAGAGATAATTAACCTAGTTACTAGTATGTGCCTAAGTGATAAATGGTAAGTTGTAGCTTCAATTGATCAAGATAAAACATGAGGGACTAATATTTTCCAAGTGGGGAAACTTGTTTTAATTAAAAACAAGTAATAACACACAACACACACACTAGTTCAACAAATCACCAAATTGAAGGAGTATTTGGGTCTCAAATTCATGCATGAACGCGTAGAACGATCACCAAGTCATGGGGATCACAAGATATGTCGCAAAAACTAGATTGGTTGAAGTTGAAATTTGAGACAAGTAGGTTACTTGCTAATAAATCGATGGATTATGATCCAAGGATGAAGTTAGGAATGATTTTTATGTCTAGGAGTAAACCCTAGTCATTTACTTGTTGAATTGAGGTTCATAGTTATGAATTTCATGATTAACCATTTATGTGTTAAATGGGTTTTGTAGAAATAAGATGAACCCTATAATTATTACTATTAAAATGGTGGTTAACTGATTTCCATGAGATGAATCTGAGAATAGTATGCATGCTAGACATAATGGAATTGAAATTATGTTTATGTTTAGTAGAAATAACTAGTTATGAACTAGTTGTAAATGTGTAAAGATGTATGCACATTAGGTGTTTGTTAAAATGCCTAAATGAAAACTAAAGTGTTGAAATTAGAGTGAAAATGTGTATTTGAATAATATGGCAAGTTATATGAAATATGAAACGAGAAGAGTTCTAATCATCATGTTGATTTGAACTAATGTTGTAAATCATGTGATCGAAAGTAGTTAACTTTAATAAGCTAAGTTAACTAATCATGAAGTCGAATAGTAGTTTCGACTTATGAAATAAGTGAGATGGAATAGTCGTGAATAATTATGACTAATCTAACCATCTTACAATTTACAATGATAGTTTGACGATTAACAAGCTAGGTGAAAACTTGGGAACGAAGCGGGTCAAACGAAGCAAGAATGACGGAAAAGCATAATTTGGAAGTAAGGTAAGTATGGCTTACACTAGTCTTATATTTTAGAATATTCTCTTATCGTATTAGTTAAGAATAAGATAAATACATAGTTGAGGTATGATGTTCCGGCGTGTAGACGTACGGAACAAGATAGTCGAGCATGACAAGAAACCATGGCGATGGTTTAAAAGGAGTTAAGTCGGTAATTCGATCATTTTATGACAAATGGAAAATGAACTTTTAAATGGTTACCTTATAGGGTAAACCAAAACAAACAATAAGGGTAAAACGGTAAATTGATCACGCGTTGACCATAACTACTGGCTTTAAAAGACACTTAGGAAGTAAGCCTTAATTGGCCGAAAAGAGTTAAGAAATGAATTATAAGTAAAATGACCGCACGATGTAAATCGGAGCGAGTCATATAGTCGAGATGAAAATACATGTCATCTTGCTAATATAATCGGTCATTTAGACCAAACGGGTCAAAGGGTGAAGATACCACCTTTTGATAATAGCGACTAATGATTTGTCGAGTTATATGATTTCCGGAATAAATGTAGAAATGATATTTGCATCGCTATTATTTAGCGATTATTATAGCAAGGCATTAAAGCAGGTCAATACATTGACCCGAGCCAGGTATGTGTAATAGAGTAATTATTCATTTAGAACGTAAGGTTCAATGAGCATTAAATGAAGCCTTAGATAGACAATCGGTTACTTAAATGGGTAAACCAAATGTTTTAAAAGAGGGTCGTGGCGTTTCGAAAAGCATAATGACTTTTCAAACAAGATCATAACTCAAAAGAAGAATTATGGGTCAAACATGCTCTCAAAAGACCTTGTCTTAATTGAAAGACTAAAAAGAACCAAAACGCCCTTGTTAGCTAATTCGAACAAACAACCTTTAAAGGTTGTTTGGAAACGAGTTTTATGATTAGGTAAATACTTAGAATAAGTATAGAAGCTGAAAGAGGTATTATATTAGTCAAATGACACTATTTGAGTTTTGCCGTAAAATAATGATTCGAGAGGTAAAATTTGGATTATATAGATCACCACATTAAACCCACCATAAATACAGTTGTGGTGGGAGATTACAGGATAAGAAATGTGGTGATGGAATGCTAGAAGCAATTGAAAGCGATTTTAGGCTCGAAAGTGCTTAAATACCCTTAACGGGTCAAAATAAGCATACGAGCGAAAACGGGTTTAAATTGTGTAATAAACCTGTGATTAGAACCTAAAATGGTAGATAACATTAATTTGAAGAAGTGTATGTGATATAGGGATCAAACAAATACGTTTGTTTGATAAAATGCATAAACGGGTTAAAATTCGGTAAAAAGGTAACGAGTCAAAGGCTTAGAAGTCTCAAAATTTATTATTTTGAATGTTGGATTTTAACTCCATATGATGGAGAATTAAATTACGGACGCGTAGGAAAAAGAATCGCGTGAAACGGATCAATAATGCAGGACCCAGCTCCAGAGCTGCTGGAAAACGGTCTCCCTCGCGTGGCGCGAGGGAGCAACTAGGTGTCTTCGCGTGGCGCGAAAGAGCACTGTTTTAGCGAAAAAAATTTATTTTAATCAGTTTCGCTTCCCGAACTCGTTTAAATACGTTTTAAGTTACGTATGACTAATCCAACTCATGTTTTATGAGTTTCAGGTATAATTTTAGCTCCAGAGGACGATCAAGCACAACGAAGAACCGAACACGATTAACAAATAAGCTTCCGCACTATGTATCGTTGTTATATTAAATGACGAACTCACACATGTTATGTTGTATAGTTTTAATTCTGTAAATAAAGCTTAATGAAACCCGTATTTTCAATGTATATGAAATCATAATTACATGTTTTATTTCGTATTTTATACGAAATTAGTAAAATTATAGCTAGGGTGTTACAAGTTGTTAATCAGAGCTCATGGTTAAAGAATAAAGCGTGTTCGGTTCGAGGCTTGATCGCAAATCCGGTAAGTACATGTATACCAATGGTTTAGTATGATTAAAGTGTTGAGAACAACACATATGGTTATCGTGTAATACACGTTACACCAATAAAAACGATATAGAATAGATATAGTCAACGAAATTACACGCGTTGATGCGTATAGTAGAAAAGCCTTGTATTATAATACGGGCATCCTTTAATGTTGAAATTACTAATTGTTATATATGTTTTAGTTGAAGGACACTCGCATATGAGGATAGTGAGAGTTTAACAAATCGCAGATTTGACAGAGGAACGGTCCAAAGGGTATGCTCATCAAGGACCTAAATCGCGTAACGGTCGCGAACAAGGCTAATGGCAAGAGAAGCCCGTTAGGGCAAGCATTACCAGGTGCACATTTTAAATTTAATTGCACAAATAGTAATATACAACAAATATGTAGAAATTGAAAGTTGAATATGTAGATTAAAAACTTGGAAAAACCCGAATAGAAAATGTATTCGGGATATTGTTTCCAAGAGAAACAAATAGAGGCATTACTTACATAGGGCGTGATGTGAAAACTATAAAAAGGTCATGCGTGTCATGTGTTAATCGCTTACTCTGGCCAAGTAAGTAGTGGCATATGATACCATGAACTTCTTATAGCGGACACATTTACATCCGATGTAGTAAGGACGAGGTGAATCTGACAAATTAAAAAGTACCCAAATGAAACAAATGAACAAAATAGTTGATAATAATGTAAACGCACAGCCGGGTGACGGAAGCGTATTACATTAGGATAATTAGCCCGAGAGAAGGGACAAGGATTAATGTAAATGATGATATAAATAAATGATCAAAAGAAAATTCACAAAAATAAGTCATCTTGGACGAAAGGGCCCTGGTGAAGAAAATGGGCAAGTAAAACCAAAGTATAGATGATCCGCCGGGTCATAAAAAAAAAAGGTGTTGCCCACACGAAAAAGATAATCAAGGTTGTCAACTTTAGTCGTAGTAAAGAAAGGATAACGATGATAATCGTCACTCATAATTAATAAGGCCGCCAATGGTGGTCACGTAAAGAATAAAAGACATGGTCGAATAAAAGCGACGGATTTCGCTAAGATGACCAAGTAAATCGAAATGAAGTCTTAGTGCATACCGGAAGGGGCGCAATGATAACGATTTCGGTAAAACACCGGGTTGATGGGTAAGGAATTAAACGCACGCGTAGACTGAGAAACAGGAACGCGTATGGAAAGTCATAAAGACTCGGGTTTTGAGTCATGACTAAAGGACGATAAGATACTGCAAATAGAAATTTTGATAAATTACGTCCAACTATTTCAAAGCTGAACGGGTCGAACAAAGACTGAAGTTTGACATTCATAAGTGATGAATTTTCGCATGAACAAGTCAAACAAATTTAATAAAGGATGACACTTGCTAAAGTAAGTAAGCGCGAATCGAATAAATAAAAGTGCGAAATATTAATAAACCTATGTAAAGGAGTTATAGGCGTTAAAAACATTAAAATAAAAGAACCCGGGTAATGGGACGTAAAGAAGTATAGGTAAGAACCGGGTAACGGTAAGTGTAGGGCAAACCGACGTGTAATTGACGTTAGAAGTCAAGAAGTCGGAAAGATAATTCAAAAGAAAACAATGTAGCCTTAGACTATGGTCAAGGTCAATGAAATCCAAAAAAAAGTAAAGGTGAATAATTCTAAACATAAAAAGGGGTGCCTTAACGCCATATGCGTATATAAACGTATACACATTTGAATAAAGACTCGAATAAAAGATGATCTACAGGATCATCATGACCTACGGGATATTAATTAGTGTAACTGTCACACCCCTAATTTCCACGTGTCACCGGTAGGCCCGGTGGGGGGATTAACGTGACGTAGTTGGTATCATCATAGTCAAACAACACAAATTATAATGCACAGCGGAAGCAAAGATAGATTTATTTCAACTTAATTTATTGTAATATTCGAGTATCACAAAATGTCGAAATAGAATCCACAGGCAGAATCAAATAAAAAGGAAACTTCATTTCAACAGACTTCATGCATCCTAAGCTTGCGAGACTTCTATGGATGCTTAAGGAGTGACCAGCCTATTACGCGTAGTACCTGCACTTAGTCTTTTTGGAAAATACGTCAGTTTACACTGGTAAATACAATTTAACTGACTAATTTTGAAAACGTTTAAAATTGATTTAAATGCACGTGGCATAAAACTTTTTATAACTTGGGATAATTATTTGCTTAATAATCTTGTAAAAGAATTACATGTTCGTTCTGCGTTCAGTAGCCCGGGTTCGTTCCGGGTTAAGGATTAATAGACACACCACTTAATATAATTCCGCCGCGAGACTTCTCTCGTACCGACGATTATACATGTTATACAGCGCTACGGGTGTACGCCTACACCCGAGTGCTAAGGTCGTGGCCATTCTTTGAATGATGCCAAGGATATCCGGGACATGGTCATTAAGCCCCCAAAGGCGTTAAACAAACAAAACAGCATTTTCAAACGGGTTCATTTGACTGCACATAACCAAGACCGGTTATGGTCAATTTCCCGACCAAGCGGTATTTTATATACCGTACCCCAAGCCCGTATAGGGAAAATAAGTTAAATGTATTTACCTGAGCAAGTATAAACCAAATATAACGAGTGCAAGTAGCTTTTACTGGGCTCCTAGATCTGAAAATTAAGGTTTTAATAACCTATTAGAATCCTAACGAGTCTTAAGCTTAGACCGGTTAGTTTTATATAAAGATTACGGTTTTAAACGCTCAATAAGGTGAAGACCGTTTTAGAATGTGGTTTTACCCCAACAAGCTTGCACACTTGTTTTATATGGGTAACATAATCACATTCTGGATTTTGAGACCAAAAAGATATGGTTTGACCCGTTTCGGCTAAAATGGCCAAACTAGTCACTTAAGCCGATCCGAACGCGTATAATGCGTAACGAGTAACCATAAGAGTCAAATACAAGTTTCTGAAGTCAATATGCTTAAAATATGTTGTGATATCAGAATGATACCTTTCATTATGCCCCAAATGATTATGAACCAAAACTATGCCTCAAAAGGGCGTTTTGGTCATTTTATAAGGTGAAAAAGGGTTAAAATGATAACCTGAGTTACATGTCTGATTAAATTAGTAAATATACTTAATTTACTAAGTTATAACAGTAGGGTATCAAATTTATGTGAAATTTATTATCTTTAACCTTACTATGCACCGTAGGGGCATTTTGGTAATTTCACATGTGCCTAAAAGGTCAATTCTGGAAATTCTGAGTTCAAAACATTTGCCTACTGTTTAAAATATAAAAGTATACTAATTACATCAGTAGGTTCAAACCCTTATGCTGAATAAGGTTCTAGTGCACACTTATGTGTTAAAAATGCCTAAAAAGGCGATTTGGAGCCATTTCCGGGTTTTCTGTAAAAAGCTGATATTTTCAATATTACAGAAGGCTCAAAATAATTTATTTATCATAACAAATCAGTAGGAATTGGTTTGAGGTCAAAAGGATTTGTAAAACTCAATTTATGGCTAAAAAGGGCAAAACCGGCATAATCCGAATTAATCTTAGAACACTAAGTTATGCTCAGCCTAAAAATAAATAAAAATCACCAAAAATCCCAAAATATTATTTTATAACAGTGGGTAAAAAGTTTGGTATAAAAATTTGGGTTTTAATAGGCTATACGTAATTTACGCCATTTAATTAGTAAGGAAGCTCTTAATTACGCTATTGAGCATAACTCTTAATCTAGACCTCAAACTGACTTCAAATTTTGGGTGCAAGTTTATAAATCAGTAGCTAAGGTGCCTACCCTTTTATATTTTTAAAAATCCCCTTCTAAGGTCAAATGGGCATAATGGTCAACATATAAGCGATTAACGGAAACATGCATGTGAATAGGATATCTAATGAACCAAGTTGTATAATCTCAGAGAGTTATACTAACATGTAAATAAGTTCAAAAGAAGCTCTAAGGCAATCCTAATCTTGGCTTAAATGGGTCAGAGCTGAAAGTCAAAGCAGAAGTCAAACTTTGCGACTTTCGGTTCCAAACCGAGCCTAACTGAAAATTGTCGAGTTGAACATGTTGGAACATGTTCTTACTTTAATTACCAAGTTATTTTAATGATCAAACAGGTTGCATGTAACCTACATTGCTAATTATGCATTAATTCGCAAATAGTCATTTCTGTTGACTTTTTATAATGTACTTTGACTCGACAATTAGCATAGTTAGAGTGGGATTCTGGAATTACCCTTTTAAGGGTTTGTTACCCACATAATTACCTACTTAAAGGTATTTTTAATTCGGGATATTAGTGAGTAATTATGGACTAATCCAGAAGTCAAACCTTAATTACGATGGTTTGACTTTTAGCTAATTAACTAAGCTAAAAGTAATTAGAGGGGATTAAGGACACTTACAAGAGTCCTAAGAATGCTTATGAGGCCTAAGAAAGATTTGTTGTAGTCCAGGAGCTCCAGAGAAGTCTTGAACCAAAGTTGCAAATGAGCATACCAAGTGTTCACAACATCAAGTTCTTATATAGTGAACCTTGAGGTCCAAGATGATGCCAAGGTAGTCTAGAGTGGTTACAAGATCACCCCAGGTGTCTCTATGATGCTATAAACTGCCTAGCAAGCCCCTGGTTTCGAAAACCATTCATTTAAGTCGGTTTAACAGGTTGAACAGGCAGCTGTCCATTTCCTGCTGCCAGCGACTGCCTTACGGACCGTAAGCTTAAGGCCTTGCGGTCCGTAAGCATCTCTTGCGGACCGTATGCTGAAACAGTTACGGTCCGTAACCGACCCTTGCTGAAATTGCCCAGGTACCCTCCTTACGGACCGTAAGACTAGGGCCTTGCGGTCCGTAACCGTTGGTCAGAAACAAAATTTTCACAAACTTCAAGTCTTGACCATGCAATCTCGTGGATTCCAAACTTCATGCTACTTTCTCAGTTGTGGGACCTATTGGCTCAGCCATTGCATGCTTGTATGTCCCTTACATGTTTCTACACTTTGGCATCTTGTAATTTCTTAAAGTGACGGACATTTCCAAGGATTTAAATCTTGGATTCTCACAAGAGTTGGTTATGCTAGTTAACCATTATTAATTTTCTTTTTCACAAGAATTCTATTCAGCATTTTAGTAGCAACATTCCCAATAATCCAAATTCCATATAAAAGACGGACTTTAGAAACGACCGGTTAATATATATATATAAGATGTTTGTCAAACGATTTAAGGATCTTGGGATTTATAAATTTGGGTCGCTCAGAGGTATTTTAATAACATGTCGCCCTTGGGGTCATTCAGAGGTATTTTAATAACATGACGCCCTTTTTAAATCCTACCATACATCTTTTTATTTGATCCGGTTTTCCTGAAACATCTGTCTCTCATGACACGTGTCTTTATTTTATTGGACAGGAATTCCCGAGGTGTTACAGTAACGGTCTACGGGGCCAAAATGACCCACGGGTCATGAATTGAAGCAAAGGGATCATAAGGGCCTTGCCTTAAAGAGGTGAAAGCTTAAGGAAATAGCCTACGAGGTTAAGTGAAGGAACCTACGGGTCAATAGTGTAAGGTGAGGGAACTTGTTACGAATCCCCGCGTAAAACGAGAACGGAAAACAATAAATTATGGGTTGTCAATTTCCTTGATATGAGTAATTGACATAAATAAAGAGAAAAACGTTAAACTAAAATTCAGTTTTAGTAAGAAATAACGTTTTAACAAATATGAATACTATAAGGCAAATTCGGAAATAACAAATATCAAAGAGTATGGGTCTTAACATCGATAGGTGCGAGACGATACATTCGAAAAGAAGAAGTATGATAAAGAAACGTTGATATAAATTAAACATGACGTGACACGATCACGGTCAAGAAATGCAATGTGAAGTGGAATCACATTATAACCAAGTGAGCGGCAAAGAGTAACTGGACTAATAAGTCGAGTTAGTGAGACCGGTTAAGGTCATTTAAATAAATTTAGTTGCTTGTAAGCGGTGAATTTGGTATAACTGAACCGAATAAATGAAATTGAAAACAAAAGAAATTGTTGCTAAAAGTGAAAGATTTCACTAAAGACCTTTAAACGGGTCAAGGTAACGGATTCACAAAGAGTTCGATAATATATAAAAGCGATGGATATCGCTAAGTTAACTAAACTAATAGAAATAACGAAATTACGTTATTTCAAGTTGCATTATGTCGTATGAGGTAAGTAGATGTTTTGTAACCAAAAAGATATTACCATAATTTTCTGGTAAGACTAACAATTGGTTAAAGTATGAGTAATGCTTAAAAGATTACTCTGGTCAAATGCCTTGAGTTTAGAACTCGATGAACTATGTAAGAAAGGTTTCGAGGACGAAACCTCTTTAAGGGGGGTAGACTTGTAACACCCCGAAAACGGGTTTGGTAATCAAACTCCGTTAATACTAAAAGACGGGTAAAGTACCGTTAGTAGTAAAAATAACCCGGTAAATATTTGGATTTAAATAAGAAATCCTAGTAACTAAATACAAGCGAATCAAAGAATTAAGGAATTGAGTTTATAAGAGCCCGAGTTAACGGGACTTAAAATAAAACGGGTTATGACTTCCCGAACCTATTAAGTTATCTAGAGATAATTAACCTAGTTACTAGTATGTGCCTAAGTGATAAATGGTAAGTTGTAGCTTCAATTGATCAAGATAAAACATGAGGGACTAATATTTGCCAAGTGGGGAAACCTGTTTTAATTAAAAACAAGTAATAACACACACACACACTAAGAGTGTGTGTGTGTACGTGATGACCAGGAGACCAAAAGAAGAGGGGATAAACCCTAGTTCAACAAATCACCAAATTGAAGGAGTATTTGGGTCTCAAATTCGTGCATGAGCGCGTAGAAACGATCACCAAGTCACGGGGATCACAAGGTATGTCGCAAAAACTAGATTGGTTGAAGTTGAAATTTGAGACAAGTAGGTTACTTGCTAATAAATCGATGGATTATGATCCAAGGATGAAGTTAGGAATGATTTTTATGTCTAGGAGTAAACCCTAGTCATTTACTTGTTGAATTGAGGTTCATAGTTATGAATTTCATGATTAACCATTTATGTGTTAAATGGGTTTTGTAGAAATAAGATGAACCCTAGAATTATGACTATTAAAATGGTGATTAACTGATTTCCATGAGATGAATCTGAGAATAGTATGCATGCTAGACATAATGGAATTGAAATTATGTTTATGTTTAATAGAAATAACTAGTTATGAACTAGTTGTAAATGTGTAAAAATGTATGCACATTAGGTGTTTGTTAAAATGTCTAAATGAAAACTAAAGTGTTGAAATTAGAGTGAAAATGTGTATTTGAATAATATGGCAAGTTATATGAAATATGAAACAAGAAGAGTTCTAATCATCATGTTGATTTGAACTAATGTTGTAAATCATGTGATCGAAAGTAGTTAACTTTAATAAGCTAAGTTAACTAATCATGAAGTCGAATAGTAGTTTCGACTTATGAAATAAGTGAGATGGAATAGTCGTGAATAATTATGACTAATCTAACCATCTTACAATTTACAATGATAGTTTGACGATTAACAAGCTAGGTGAAAGCTTGGGAACGAAGCGGGTCAAACGAAGCAAGAATGACGGAAAAGCATAATTTGGAAGTAAGGTAAGTATGGCTTACACTAGTCTTATATTTTAGAATATTCTCTTATCGTATTAGTTACGAATAAGATAAATACATAGTTGAGGTATGATGTTCCGGCGTGTAGACGTACGGAACAAGATAGTCGAGCATGACAAGAAACCATGTTGATGGTTTAAAAGGAGTTAAATCGGTAATTCGATCATTTTATGACAAATGGAAAATGAACTTTTAAATGGTTACCTTTTGATAATAGCGACTAATGATTTGTCGAGTTATATGATTTCAGGAATAAATGTAGAAATGATATTTGCATCGCTATTATTTAGCGATTATTATAGCAAGGCATTAAAACAGGTCAATACATTGACCCGAGCCAGGTATGTGTAATAGAGTAATTATTCATTTAGAACGTAAGGTTCAATGAGCATTAAATGAAGCTTTAGATAGACAATGGGTTACTTAAATGGGTAAACCGAATGTTTTAAAAGAGGGTCGTGGCGTTTCGAAAAGCATAATGACTTTTCAAACAAGATCATAACTCAAAAGAAGAATTATGGGTCAAACATGCTCTCAAAAGACCTTGTCTTAATTGAAAGACTAAAAAGGACCAAAACGCCCTTGTTAGCTAAATCGAACAAACAACCTTTAAAGGTTGTTTGGAAACGAGTTTTATGATTAGGTAAATACTTAGAATAAGTATAGAAGCTGAAAGAGGTAATATATTAGTCAAATGGCACTATTTGAGTTTTGCCGTAAAATAATGATTCGAGAGGTAAAATTTAGTTTATATAGATCACCACATTAAACCCACCATAAATACAGTTGTGGTGGGAGATTATTGGATAAGAAATGTGGTGATGGAATGCTAGAAGCAATCGAAAGCGATTTTAGGCTCGAAAGTGCTTAAATACCCTTAACGGGTCAAAATAAGCATACGAGCGAAAACGGGTTTAAATTGTGTAATAAACCTGTGATTAGAACCTGAAATGGTAGATAACATTAATTTGAAGAAGTGTATGTGATATAGGGATCAAACAAATACGTTTGTTTGATAAAATGCATAAACGGGTTAAAATTAGGTAAAAAGGTAACGAGTCAAAGGCTTAGAAGTCTCAAAATTTATTATTTTGGATGTTGGATTTTAACTCCATATTATGGAGAATTAAATTACGGACGCGTAGGAAAAAGAATCGCGTGAAACGGATCAATAACGAAGAAGTTATGGCCGTTTCCGTAAAAACTAGTATTGATGAAAAATGCAGGACCCAGCTCCAGAGCTGCTGGAAAACGGTCTCCCTCGCGTGGCGCGAGGGAGCAACTGGGTGCCTTTCGCGTGGCGCGAAAGAGCACTGTTTTAGCGAAAATTTCTTATTTTAATCAATTTCGTTTCCCGGACTCGTTTAAATACGTTTTAAGTTACGTATGACTAATCCAACTCATGTTTTATGAGTTTCAGGTATAATTTTAGCTCCGGAGGACGATCAAGCACAACGAAGAACCGAACACGATCAACAAATAAGCTTCCGCACTATGTATTGTTGTTATGTTAAATGACGAACTCACACACGTTATGTTGTATAGTTTTAATTCTGTAAATAAAGCTTAATGAAACTCGTATTTTCAATGTATATGAAATCATAATTACATGTTTTATTTCGTATTTTATACGAAATTAGTAAAATTATAGCTAGGGTGTTACACAAAAGCACAAAACAGTTCCGACTCAGCAAGAAGCTAGGTAGGACAAAAAACAAAAGAAAGGAAAAATACAGAAACAATGAACCAAATTACATTCAAACATTTATATTAAATCTTCTCCAATCGCTCCATATAACGTTCGACAACTTTGATCTATTTGTGATCCACTCGAACGAACTTTCTTTTATTTCCTCCACGACTTTGTAAGTACGCATCCTTTTTCTTTCGAAAACTTTCCGGTTTCTAGCGTTCCAAAGGCTCCACATTGTTTGTGAAAAAAAAAACTGCATGAATAACCTTTGCCTGCTTTTTCAGTGTCACACCCCGATATTTCCACGTATTACCGGTGGGCCCGGTGGGGAGTATCGTCACGTAGTTGATATCATCATAGTCAATAATCACAGTTTAATGCACAGCGGAAGTCTAAAAGTAACAATATTACAAACCGAATGAAAAGTAACATGAGTATTACAAATGGAATGTAAAAAGGATCCACAGTCGGATCAAAACAAAAGAAGATAATTGTTCAACAGATTTTAAGTGACAAAGCTTGCAAGACTCTTATTTATTCACTCAGGAGTAGCCAGCCTATTCCGCCTAGTACCTGCACTTTAGCCTTTTGGAAAATACGTCAGTTTACACTGGTAAATACAATTAACTGACACATTTGAAAATGTTTTAATAAAATTGATTTGAATGCACAAGGCACAAGTAATCTTTTATAACTTGGGATAATTACTTAAAAATAAACTTGTAAAAGAATTACATGTTCGTTATACGTTCAGTGGCCCGGGCTGAATACCGGGTTAAAGATTAATAGACACACCACATAAATAAACCCACGGCGAGTTATTCTTGAACAAGCGCGCATATTATTTTACATACGCACCGGCAGGTGTACGCCTACACCCCGTGCTTAAGTCGTGGCCATTTCAATGAATGTGCCGAGGATATCCAGGACATGGTCATTAACCCCCCAAAGGCTTAGAACAAACAAACCAGATTAAACGGGTTATCTCAATGATTTAACCTTCATATGATTAAAAATTCAATACCCGACCAAGCGGTATTTTATATACCGTACCCCAAGCCCGTATAAGGGAAAATAAGTTAAAAGTATTTACCTGAGCAATTATGTATATCAATCAGCAAGTGCAAGTATCTTTTACTGGACTCCTAAATCTGGAACGAAGGTTTTAATAACCTATTAGATTCCTAACGGGTCTTTAAACTTAGACCGGTTAGTTTTAAAGAAAGGTATACAGTTCAAAATGCAAGATTAAGCGAAGACCGGATTAGAGTGTGATTTAAACCCGACAAGTTTGAAGACTTGTATAATATGGATAAACTAAACACATTCTGGATTTTGAGATAAAAATGATAAGGTTCGACCCGTTTCGGTAAATTTATGCAAACTAGTTACATAAACCGCTCCGAACGCGAAAAATGCATAACGGGTAAACAAATGAGTCATGAATAGGTTTCCTAAGTTAATATTCCTTAAATATATTGTGATATCAGTAGGATACCTTCCATTATGCCCAAAACGGATTTAAACTAAAATTAAGCCCCGTAGGGGTATTTTGGTCATTTTAAAGCTTATAAAAGGGATTAAATAATAATCTGAGGTTCTAGTCTAACTTGATCAGTAAAAATATTTATTTTTGTAAGTCATAACAGTAGGGTATTGCATATATGTGAAATTTATCAGTTTTAACCAAACTATGCACCGTAGGGGTATTTTGGTAATTTCACATAAGCTTTAAAGGTCAAATTTGGATATCTGAGTTCAGAACTTTTGCTTACTGTTAAAGTATAAAAATTTACTTAAAACATCAGTTGGTATTAAGTCTTATATGTCAAAAATAGTTTTAACTCATACTATGCGTTTAAAACGCGTAAAAAGTCGGTTTTAAGCGATTTTCAGGTTATATAAGGAAAGCTGAGATTTTTATCAGTCCAGAAGGCTTAAAATATTTTATTTAACATATAAAATCAGTATCAAAAGGTTTGGTATCAAAATGTTATGTAAAACTCATTTTATTAGCAAAAAGGATATAACCGTCAATTACCAAATCAAAGCAAGAACCCTATGTTATGATCAGTTTAAAAATAAATAAAAATCCTCAAAAATCCCAAAATATTATATTACATCAGTAGGTAAATATTTTGGTGTCGAAATTTGGGTTTAAATAGGCTTTATGCTAAAAATGCCATTTAATTAATAAAAAGCTTTCAAATTACGATATTGGGTATAGCTCCCATTTTAGACCACGAACTGATGTAAAAATTTAAGGACATGTTTATAAATCAGTAACAAAGGTTTTTGTCCTCTCACATTTTCAAAAATCTTGTTTTAGTATTAAAAGGGCATAATGGTCAATATTTAAGCAATTAACGGAAACATGCAAATGAATTGGATAATTAAGTAACCATGTAGTATAACCTCTGAGGGTTTTACTAACTTATAATATGGTCCTAAAGGAACCTTAAGGCATATCTAAACTAAGCTAAATCGGTTCAGAACTGAAAGTCAAGCAAAAGTCTTCTTTTGCGACTTTCGGTTCCGAACCGAGCCTAAACTCGGAATTGTCGGGTTGAACATGCTTAGACATGTTCTTACATTATTTACCAAGTTATTTTAGTGTTAACACAGGTTCCATAACTTCTACATTGCTAATTATGGATTTATTTGCAAAAATAGCTTCTGTTGACTTTTTAATATCAAGTTTGACCCGACAACTGACCAAGTTAGAGTGATAATCAGGGGGTGCCCTTTTAAGGACTTATTACTCACATAATTACCAACTCATAGCCACTTTCAATTCGAAAAATGACTGGACCATTAGTGATTAATCACTAAGTCAAAGCTTAATTACGACAACTTTGACTTTTGGTCATTATACTAATAAAACATGAACTAGAGAGGCTAAGATTGCTTACAAAGGCCCTTAGCACGAATTAGGAGCTTGTGGGATCTTGCTTGAAGTCCAGAGAGTGTGTTTTGAATAAATTTTGAGAATGTGCATGAACTAGCAAACTAACAAGAGCTTATATAGCCAAAAACAATCCTCAAGATCACTCCACACAAGTCTACACATGTTTCCTGATCATCCCAGGTGTCCCCTATGCATGAAATACCATTGGTGCAGCTCCTAAATTCGAAAACCATGCAACTAAGGCGGTGGAACAGGCACATGTCAACATTTTTGGGAGCTGGCAACTTCTACGCGGGCCGCGTAGACTCTTTAGGAGTCTTACGCGGGCCGCTTGGCTCCTGTTTGACCGGATTCCATCTTTCAGTAATTGCAGTTTTGGTCCCTGGTCCTTCTAAACTCGTTTTAACTTGCGTTTATTGCACTTTTAACCCCCAAACTTGACTTTTAAGGGTCTTGAATCATTAAATATTTAACTATAGGCCTTCGGTTAGTCACGAGGTCACCCAAATGGTCTTAAATTGCAACGTTGATGCATTTAACCCTTATTTCTTGCAATTACCGCTTTGCTTATTTATATGCGTCGAAACTCCACGAATTTAATATCCGTTATTCTTGGGATCAAAATAAATTATCACAATGTTCTTAGAATTGTTAAAAGGTCACTCAGAGGTTACTTTCAACGTGTTGACACTTTTAACCCTTGTGTTTCACAAGATCCTTATTTTTAATACAAACGACTTCCAATGTTCGATAAATTATTCGCTTAAGAATACGAACGTCGTGTGAGGTCAATCAGAGGCATAAGAATGGCATGTTGACACTTTGGATCCCTTTATTCACATCTTTACATTGTTTGACAATTTTAGTCCCTTGGAAATAATTTCTTACACGTTAAAGCTCATGACACGTGTCTTCATTATATTGGTCGTGATTTTACGAGGTGTTACATTCAGTAGACCCAGCTCGCCAATGGTTTGCAGAAGATATTTCACAGTGTAAATCTGTTGACTTAAAGGTAATTTAAGCCACTACAAAATCTGTTTCTAGACCTCATCTGTTGCTTGACATTTTACCAGAATGTGCTCCAAATCCTCTACCCCCAATCCACACATTTAGCATGTCGTGTTGAGATCTCTTATCCCCCTTTTCTCCGGTGCTCTTGTCAAAGGTATCTTGCCATCTTTTGCTCGCTAGACAAACATATTCACTTTGGGCGTAACTACTTTATTCCACCATAAATTATCCAAAGCAACGTTTAGATCTAGTTGACTTGAATTTGTTTTTCTCACCTCCTTGACAGTGAACCCTCCATCCTTGCTTGTGTTCCATTTCCAGCAATCATCTCTGTTTGGAAGAACTTTTGCTGCCAAAATCATGTTTAAATCTTCTGCTTCCTTGGCTACAAAATTGTTAGCCGGTGCCCTTACCCATTCCCACGTCCAGAGTCTTCCACCATTGTTGTCCTTGTAACAATCAATAACCTGTGACCCATTCTTTTTTGCAAGTAGGTAAATTAAAGGAAACTGGTCTCGAAGAGTTCCGCCATCTAACCAGTTGTCTATCCAAAAAAGAGTATTCTTTCCTGAACCGACATTGGTTACCAAATGATAGTCACCACAATACCAAGTTTTTTAAAGTCTTCCTGTATGCTAACAATGGCCTTCCACACAGCTGAGTTCGCCTTTTTAATTGGTACGGTACTTGTTAATTTTTTATGATGGTAAATCACATTTATAGTCATCACCCAAAGATCGAATAATTTACGTTTCGTAAATTTTGTTTTGAACCAAGTAAAGTCAAATTGTGGTTTTGTTTTTTTTTTCTTTTTCTTAAAAGCTCTAAGTAAAATCTTTTGATTACACGTATTTGTCTTTTCTTTATACATGTTATGTTTTCTATGTGTGATTCGGGTCATATATAATACAATTATATATAAATATGATTTACTTTACTTTTTTATCCAATCACAATGCTTATGTAGGTTACATTACGCATCACATAACACTTGTAATAATTCATTCAATGTTTGCGATCTACCTGTGCCGCAACGCACGCGGGTATTTTTACTAGTTATGTACGATCAACGAAGTGACATTTAGAATAAAAATGATTTCTTTAAAAGTTTTCACAGTAAGCCTCTTTATGAGAAAGTTGTTAATACTTAAAAGTTGAAGTCAAATATACACAATTATGCCACCTTGTTTTCCATGAGATGTTCATTTTACAAAAGAAGTCGGCAGGTGTTTTTTTAATCCATGAATAAAATTTTCAAAGAACTTAAGATAATTACTAATTGATCCATATGAATAATGTATTGTGATAGCGATACCCACTTCTTATTAATTGTTATATTAAAAAGATCGAATAATTTTTTAATATGTTCTGTCTCATTACTTAAGTAGCTTACAACCCCGTGTATTACACGTGTTAAATGACGAAAAATGTAAATTATAAACTTGTATATAATCTTTATTAATGAAATGACTTATTTAGATAAAATAGTAAAACAATAGAACAACTATATTTTCGCTATTCAAAATAATTTTCTAAGTTTTCACTTCTCTTTTGAGATACTACAATTCATTTTATTATGTCTTCAAAAGAAGTAACACTAAAAAATAAAAAAATAATGATCAAAAAATTGTAAATATTTTTAAAAATAATTATAAGTTATGAGGTTATGGTAAATGAATTGTAATTAAATTCTACTGTGTATATTAATGATATAATAAATACTTTGATATAAATACTACTTTTAGATATATGGATCATGAGACAAGATACGAATATCATCATTATATAGAAAATATTACATATTAAAAAAATCATACTAAAAATAAAGTATACGTTTAAAAAAGTAGGACTAAAGTTTTTTTAAACTATAAATTTGAGCGTCTACAACAACTTTTTTAATTAGTAGTTGACATTTAAATATTCAAATTAAAATTTTTATAATATTATACAACCTCTTATTTAGCATGATGATAATTTCTTTAGTTGCGTAATATTAAATTAATTTTAATATTTAAAACTCAATGTTATTAGAAAGTTGGACCATTTTTTAAGATGAAAACATATTGATATTAACATAAATTTAAAATTCGAAGAAAATATTGAACACGTGTATTACACGGCTTAAGTAAATATAATGTTATATACTTAATAACAAAAAAAATATGTCTTTTAGAAACCATTTAGTGTTCGCTTTAAAGATAATTTGGTACTTTATTTAGATAATCCGCTTGTAATTTTAGTCTTTTAAGTTATATACTATAAGTACTTGTACATGTGATTTGATACTTTATTAGTAATATTGTTTATATCCAAATAATATATTTTATCTTAACAAATATATATGGGTAGGGTAAAATGAAAATTTCGACAAGTTGTGAGAACTTGGCCTTACAAAAGGTTTTTTGAATTTTTTTACAAGGGGTGTGAATGAGCGGTTAGAGACTCAGGACGTTAAACTTTTTGATTTTAGATTCAAATAGTTAAAATCGCTAAAACACAGAGACTCAAAAAGTAATTTATTATTAATTAAATTTGAAATTATACGTTTGATCTCTAAATGTATTAAATAATATTATACTTATTATATTATTTGATACATTTATATTTGTTATAGATAATTATTAATTAAATTTGAATTTATACGTTTATCTCTAACTATATTAATTAATATTATATTATATTTTGTGTATAAAAATTAATATGTAATACTATTATTAATAATGAGGAGACACCAGATAGTGACACATGTACAAAAAGATTTTTGTTTATTATTATAGGAAGATTAGCTAGTTAATGTGTAATTATTAAACAACACGTAATTTATTTTACTAACCTAGTAAAAAATAATAATTCAATTCACTAATCATGATCGACTTTTTAAATGTGTGTATTCTTATTTCATGTGTGTATGTATATATATATGATGTGTGTTTACACACGCATATACGTGTTATAGATTTATATAGTATAATATATAGTAATACACTATATTATATACAATATTATATAGTAATACACTATTATATAGTACAATATGTATGATGAATGAAATATCTTACGTAAATGTTAATGTATAATCTTGACAACATATAACTATAACTTATAAGCGGCATCATGTATTTTAAAAAGAAATTTGTAATGGTGAATTGTCTCTGAATGCTTACATTTTTAAAAAGTGAATAAAAGTATACAGTATTGTCATAAATTTGTTAAATGGAACAATCTCGTTGAAAACCAAGCCCCAAACTTAATCACATTTCTAGACTCCTTATGCATGTGGTCCGTGCCTCCGTGGTATCCATAATTCCACAGGCATAGATATATATTTGGGGTAAAGGGGGTGATAATCAAATAACCTAAACCCTGCATGTAAACTCAAAACATTTAGAATATGTATGAGATTAGTTTTAAAAATTCTCATGAGAATAAGTGATGCGCCCATTTATTCGACACTATAACTGAAATTATTAACTTATTTTTTTGTTGTTTTTTATGAATATGGTACTAAACAACTAAACACAAATACATAATGGTTGATCATATTTTTATATTTATTTTTATTTTAGGGAACTTAGATAATAGTCATAGACTCAAGGTGGGCTGTAACTTGTAGGTAATATATCAGGATGGTAATGTGGCAGGTTTGGGTAATACCAACCCCACACTTTTTATAAAAGTCTGTTTCATACCCGGCTTAACACCCATCTAGTTTATGTCATGTAATTACCCGTCAGGTATTGATTATGCATGTTAGTTTATTAAAAATACATGTTTGGCGTAGCTAGCCTAAAAACTTGTCGGGTAGCTAGTAATCGGGATATTACAGGCATAGGCCTAGGGCCACCACAATTGAAGGGCCACCAATTTTCTAATATGTTTACGTTATACTAGGCCCATTACAAGCACTATTACACTAAGGAGAACGGGCCAGATCATCCAAATATTGATATAAGATAACCTAGGCTATAAATGTACGTGATATTGAAAGCACGACAATGATTGAGGATCCTTGATATTGGCGGCGTGAAAGACTGACGATTATCAAATGTGCGAATGAATCTATGAATTCGTTTCAGTTTCCGATATGGAATCAGGCAATTAGAGCGGCGATCATGGTATCCATCGCAATCCAAAATCTCAATTGAAAAACATAGCATAGCTTGACAGGTACAACGACTATTTTAACCTCTTACATGCTAATCAGTCATATATATTGATGATTGATCGACCCTCAAACATAATCTGATATTAGTTTTTTCGAATATATTGACTCAGTTTTGGGATTTATATTTTGTGGCTAGCTTGGAACTTGGAACACAGTGGCAGTGTGGCACTCTGACTCATTATTGCGATAAAATCGTGTGGCTCTCACTCAGGTTAGATATCTTCATTTGTTGTTTATAGTGTATTTGCATACTTGAATTTGTTGTTTAGGGCTTATGCTTATTTCATTATTTGCTGATTTCAAGTTGTAGTTTAGGGAATTAGGGCTTATTTGCTGATTTCAGTTTGTTGTTTAGGCCTTTAGGGCTTATTTGCTTATTTTATTTTGTTGTTTAGGGCTCATTGTTAGAATAACTTGATTACGATTCTTTCATCAAAGAGTTTGCCTCAGTTAAAGCTAGAAAAGTAAGTTTTATTTTAACATATGCTTAATCTATACAAAACGTATAACTTTCAACAAGTTATTTAAACTTTGCCAACTATAAACTCTTTAGTTTATAATTGTCGGTCCCTAGCCTGGGTAAAGGAGGAGGGTTTTGTTACTAAATATGTTGAAAGTTATAATTTTACAAAAGGGCCTCCACTTCGTAATTCGCTTATGATCTCTAAAAACATAGGAACGACCCTGGATGTTACCAAAAGATTACACATAAAGTGTATGCCAATTTGAAAACCAATATGTAGATTTTGGGGAAAAAAAAGTAAACCAATTGTAAGAATTTTAAAAGAGATTTAAGATATATTTTCGAAAGTAGGAATACTATAGGGTGCTAAATGACGATTCAGTGCAAAGACAAATAAAAAAATAAAAATATATAATTTAAAGATATATCATATACATTACATAACAAAAATAAATAAAATACGGAAATTATATCAGGTGTATAATTAGGTAAATGGGTATAAGTGTCGCAACCCCTGATCCCTACCCCGGGAGCGGCCAGTCGCGAGCGCAGTATCAGTGGTATCGGTGTTTATTAATTTGGCACCGGAAATTACATCAGGACCGTAGTTAGGAAATAGTTTATCAGAGTGAAACACCAACTTTTATATATAATAAATACATGGGAAAAATCCAAGTTTCCATTACAACATGTTTATAGGGATAAACCCTAATTTATTGAAATAAATCTTCTTTCTTGTTTTAGGTAACTTTTATAGCCACTTTTCCAAGCCTTCAGTGCTCTCCAACTGCCTTCTATTTGGATTTCACATTTTGTTAACTGAAACGCGTTTTAAAAAGTTTTATCAGCAAGAAATACTGGCGAGTGAATCCCAGTTTAATCAAAACAAGTTTTATCATTTTACAGTATTGAGGGCATCCGCAATTACATTGGTTTACATCTATCAAATTACCACCCACGGTACTGTCAATCCTGACTTGTGGTCATGCCGACAGTAATTGTAGAATCACAAATACTCAATCACTGTTAAATATAATTTAAAACAATTGAGGTGTTATAGAAACAGTTTGCAAAAAAGGGAATAACTCACATTGCTGTTTTAGATAATTCCTGGTGACTTCCTGGTTATAATCTATTAAATTAAACAATGCACACGTGTTAGTAAGATAACCCAATTTACATTAGCTTTACCCCCGAGACAGAACTCCAACGACTGAGTCAGGCAGAGCCTTGACATGCGTTACGGAGCTCTAGATCAATCCGGCAGAGTAACTAATACGTAACCACAACGAGGCAGAGCTTCGCTAATTAGTGGGTATTATGCCCGGATATTTTTTCTACTATTCAGAAAGTTTGAGAGGAAATCGAGAAATGAACGACTGCAAACTGAAATCGAACCCTTCCATTTATAGGTTGGGAATAGGGCGGCTCGCGCCCCGCGTAAGCCTGATCAAACATTCTCCCGGCCCGCGAGAAGCCTAGGGTAGGCCCTAGCTTTGGCCAATCAGACCCTAGCATCGACACGCATGAGGACACGTGTCGACACCGGGTGCGGCCTGGTGGCACTGGGTCGCGGCCCGCGACTCCCTAGCTTAACCTGGTCGCGCCCCGCGAGCGACCAATTATTTTTGTTTTATTTGATTATTATAATTATAAATGTAACACCCCGAAAATGTAAAACTTTATATTAGAATTATAAAGTATAAATGAACAAGAATTCACTAACTAGGAATTTTTAACCTAGTTAACTACAAATCTAGAAGTAACTTATGATAGGGTTAAAAACAACCAAACATTAAATAGAAACGAAAGATGAGGGGCCTATGTTGCTAAACTTGAAAATTTGAATTCATAAAACAAAAATTAAAACACACCAAACACACTTTGAGTGTGTCTGGTCGTACAAGAAGCAGGAGGGCGACAAGGGTTCTTCACCAAACCCTAACTCTCACAAAAATTGATCAATTGAAGGTTCAATTCAGCCCAAAAACAAAATCCGAACATAGATTAGTGATCCTCATCACAAGAGGGTCACAAGGTATGTAAAATTTGGTGTTAATTCCTTGTTTGAAATTTTCATGAAATTGGGAAAATCTGAAATTTGTGGTTGCATGTTTGTCTTATGATGAATTAAGAATAATATAGTGTCTAGGGACAAACCCTAGACAAATACAAGTTGTAATCATGTGAAATTTAGTGAAATCTATGAACACCATTGTAGGTGTGATTAGTGGGTTATGTATAAATTGATAAACACTAGGGAATTGAGTGTTGTTCTAGTGTAAATTGACAATTGTGAAGTGATTTCTGAATTTTAGAGGATAAAGTTCATGTAAAATGGTTGATTGATGTGAAACTAGGGCAAAGTGATAAGCTAGGGAATTGATGTTTAATCATGAAAAAATCTGCCCATAAAGTGCTTGTGAAAATGCCTCAAAGAAGGCTTAAAACTGAAATTCAAAGCTAAAACGCATAATTATGATGTTTCGGTGTATTATGTGAATTATGATTTAAAGAGAGTTCTAAATATGTCATAAATGAACTCTATAGGAAAGGACGCAGGAGCGTCAAGCGGACAAGCGAGTGGCGAACCACGTTTGAAGGGCCTACTTTGAAGGTATGTAACTTGATACGTTACATTGATGAATTGTTGTTAAACTATGCATTGTTGATAAAAATTGGGTTGGTTGTAGCGATTATGTACGTTACTTAAATCCGTAGGTTAAGAATTGGTTTGTAGTCGTTTGGTAGTCATCAAAATGGAGGATGTTCCGTAGATGGACCAAACGGGTCGAATAATGATACTTAGTAATATTAATATTGTAAGTAGAAAGAAGTGGTGGAAATGGTCACAAGAGCACGAAGCCATAGGTTTGGTAATGAAGTGCCAGTGATAATAAGCCCCGGAGTTTGGGTAATAAGCGCCTTAGGTTTACTAGTTATATGGTAGTAAAAAGGGCTAAGATAGAATAGGTTGAATAAATGCATACGACATATAGTCATTCGGTCCGTAAATAAAAATTTCGGTATGATAATTGTAATAGTCACGTCGGTAATGAATTTACAGACGTATAGGAAAAAGAATCACTTAAAACGGACTTACGAGTCAAAAGTTATGGTCAAATGAAGCTAAAAACTAGGATTTCCGGAGCTGGCAGCAAGTGCAGGATTCAGCACTGAACCTGCTGGAAAACTGTGTTCCCCGCGCCACGCGACAGGATCTTTTTATCCCTCCGCGACACGCGACGTCTGCCGCGGTACGCGACAGAATTATCAGAACCTGCCGCGACACGCAGCAGGTTAACTTTTGAAAAATTGTTTTGTTTTCATGTTGTGATGCTAGAACTTGATTGTATGATTAAATTCACTGTAGAAACTAATGTTTTTCAGTGGTTTTGACCCTAGGTGACGATGGGATATTAGGGATGACGGTCAAGCTAGATGTTGAAGAACCGAACACTCACTTTTGAGCTTCCGCGTTATATTAACTTTGATAAACAATGTTTTGGAATGTAAACTCTCGTTAAACAACTTATGAATGTTTGATCTTAGTCGTTAGTTGACTAAGGGTTAACTAGTTTTAAACTTTGTCTATGGAAATTATGTTTTAATTAGACACCTTTTTGTTTAAATCGATTCAATTTTTATTGAATTCAAGTAGTAATTAGACGGGTGTTACAATAAAGGTATTTCAGGCCCGTTTTTCATACACGGGGGTATTTTAGGACATATAGGGGGTGTTTTAAGGATTTTAGGAGGGTTGTTATAATAAGTTATCGGGTGATCGGGCCGGGTAAACTAATATATAACCATCCATACGCGATTACCCTACCCCGTACTCATCCCAAATGCATCGAATTTACCCATCAAGTTCGAGTTCGATTGCCATCTATAAAAATATATTGTTGGAATTTTGACGCACCGATAGCAATTTCTTTAGGTTCATATATTTTTATGCTCATATATTTACAAAATTTGTATTAGTTTTATATTATATTAGTTGGTAAAAAAAATCACAACGGGGAAATCCCATACCGATAAATATTAGATCAGATATGAGACACAGTTTTACAAACGCATATAGAATTGGGATTATCCATACCCAAAATCCATGGTCAAAGATATCATTATTCTCTTGATGGCATTTACCCAAATCCCTGTAACTAAAATTCCATTTACCCAAATCCTATAACTTACTTAATTATTTTTCAATAATCCGACCTTACGGGACTGTATCCTTGCTGACTCAGACCAACACGTTGAGGGTAACGTTGCCTGGAAGGGGGCCTACTACTAAAACCTAATGATAATCTCTTAAAATGCCCAAAGTGCGGAAATCATCAAAAGGATACATAAAAGAGGAGTTGGAACCAAGTGAATCCTTCTTGTCTATTTGTTTTTCGTTATATTTTATTTTTGTTTTTAAGTTTATCTTTTTATAGCTTTAAAACCTTTTTATCAAAGTTTGGTTCGATTAGACGTTAACGATAAGGCGGTATTAAAAGGTCTTGTGTCCTTGGACGACCTCGGTATCTTGCCATCACTATACTACGTCCGCGATGGGTGCACTTGCCCTAACGTATGTGTAGAGTGATAGTAGAATATCGTGTTTTATAAATTTAAAACTTGAATCGAGGAGTAAAAAGAGCTAAAATGTACCCTCACGCACGCACGTCAATTTCAATTTTTGATTCCGGGGTATTGGACTTTATTTTTTTTAGGATCCAAGGTTAGACCGAGTGTCGCCAAGGTTAAGATTATTTTTTCGGTGTTAAGTGTTTCAAGTCTGGATCATTCATCTCAAGATGAAAGATTTGAAGAAGCTGTGCAGGTCTGGAAGGTTCATCTCAAGATGGAAGATTTGAAGAAGCTAAGACGTCTGCTGTTGCATTCCTTTGAAGAAGATCAGCTGTTAGCTAATCAATACATCAAGGTCGTGCAGTTTTGTATGAAAAACTAGGCAGTAAGTACTTAAGTGTTAACGAAGAAAAGATTTCAAGTTTTGCATTGAAGATCCCGCATTGATCAAGGGGGAGTCTGTAAATGCACTTTGGGTGATAAGTGCAGGCTCTCCAAAGTTTAAAGGTCTTTTGTGTAATCTATATAAAGTTCAAGTTGGTCAGAACTTAGTATATGGTCCGAATTTAGAAGTAATTGTTGGGAGTCAGGACTTAGGTTTTAACCTAGTCCGAATGTGGTCAGGACTTATGTTTTCTTGTATTGGGCTTTGAGTCTTTTATGTCCTGACTTTTGTAGTCAGGACTTCTCCTTGTACATATACTCGTTAGTGAAATGACAAACATGGAGATTTCTTTTGTGGAAAGATTGTTCCTCAAGCAAACCCTAATCATTACTACTGTGTGTGCATTGACGACTATTGTGTGTGACGTCATTCGTTATCTTCATCATTCTCATTCTATTTTTTCTTGATCCAATACTCTACGGTAGTGATTGCTAGGTGGATTCCGCACACCTGGTGATTGTTCTTTGAGTGTGATCCTTGGGTAGGAGACCTTACAAAGACAAAACATTTAAAAGTCTTTAAATACATTTGGAAGGGGGTGATCTTATGTTTAAATCCCACAGACGAATAGGATTAATAAGAAACTTGTTGTTAAAAAAAATATCAGCCTCAACAATAAGGATTATATTCATATTATTAAGGACGACGATGAAGTGGAGGACTTCGCATTGCCTTGACGATGAGCACAAAACATGTTGAGATTAAAAGAGTAGATGAAAAACGTTGTAAAGATAACTGAACTACTTGATAATCTACTTAGGGGTGTTAT
This sequence comes from Helianthus annuus, assembly GCF_002127325.2. Lineage (NCBI taxonomy): Eukaryota > Viridiplantae > Streptophyta > Magnoliopsida > Asterales > Asteraceae > Helianthus > Helianthus annuus. The sequence continues at coordinate 177,681,265 of NC_035441.2, forward strand.
AAAAAATATGCTAAAATAAAATGGATATGGTTGTTGCATTAAAGGAAAAAAAATCTTGTAGTCCAATCTCCTCAAATTGCAATCTAGAAAACGACAATCTTATATGAGGATCATACAAGCAACATCAGGGTGAAGGGGTGGAAGTGGGGAGGAGGTTTGCCGCACGAGGGGTGCACCGCCAACAGTTCATGCCGCGCGGTGAAGATTTGGGTGCGGGGAAGAGTTGTCGCATGCATGGAAGATGAGGGTGAGGAAGTAATGGTGGGCCCCACTTTCTTTCAACCAATCATGCTTTTTAAAAAAATGGTTTGTGTGAAATCATCTCTTAGACCAATCGTACTGGGGCGTGTTCCCCCCTTAATACCGCCGGAAAACGCCGGAACAGCCGTTACACCCGGCGTGATGTGGCGTTTTTTTACAAAAAAAATTTGCCCCAGCGTTTTTTTAATAACGCTGCAAATGGGTTTGACTGGGTTTGACTGACCAATGATAAAATAGTTTGCTTTTTTTTTTCTTTAATGATTGGAAGTGACATTATTAGGCATTATTCCCACTACGCCACTTTTGCAATAACGCCCCATGCTGACTGGATTGCCACGTGTCGAATAATGCCCCATGGTGGGGGCATTATTTTGTTTAATCACTACACATGGTCTTATGTTTTTTTGGGTAAGAGTGGTGAATAAGAGAGAAAATGACATGACACATACTTACAGGTGGGGCCTGCGTGGGACCGACAGTTTTCCTCTCACAAGGGGGGGTATAATCAGTAAGGAGGGGGGGTGTGTATAGAATGGGCCAAAAATTTCCCCCTCATCTCATCTCATGAGTGGTGTGCCAGTTCACCCTCACTCCATAGTTTAACTTGTAATATATTAAGTGTTTGAATTTGAATTTTCGTAAATATTTAATATTTCAATATATTATTTATATAATATTAAAGACAAAGATCGGTGGAGACCTTTGTCTTTAATATCACAGCCACAGCCACCGCCACCTTTCTTTATATTAATATCATTGACATCAAAGGAACATAAATGTTAAGTGCTGTGTTGGCTGGTGGGGTTTTAACTTAAACAGGAGGTCACTGGATCGACCCCTTGCTTCTCTTTTTTTCTTTTTGTAATTGCCATGATCATTGATTTTCTTTTCTTTATTGTAACTACTACATGTAATCATTATTCACGCCAATTTTTTTTTAGTAAAAAAAATATATTTACACCTAAGTATTAACTAATAAATTATAATCAACTCATTACTATAAACTAATGCTTTTTTATATTTTTTAACATTTTTTTACACCAAACTTTCATCTAAATTTACACGTATTTAAACTCACATTACTTTTATGGAGAATCATATACTATACCACTAAGTCATTACTATTTCAGCTAAATAAAATACGAAAAATCTTATAGTTTTTCAGTTAAATGATAAAAAGACCAACGAACATAAAATGTGTCGATATTTTTTCCCTATTACAATTTTATTTTGTGGGGTTTTTTTCGGTTGCGTTGATGGTTACGGTCATGCCTTTTTCACGCTAGCCCTCATCTATAGAGGTTTTATACATTCAACTCCCATATTTTGGTAAGTGACATATTGATCTCTAACTTTTGACAATTATCAACTTTGACCCCTATTTTTTCTACTTAATAATGTCACACCTCATCTTCTCCAACATTTCAATTATTTTGTTAAAATTACTTTGGTGACTTTACACCGCAAGGTACGCTACAATGTACTCTTTTTTATCTATGCATAACCACGTTTTACGATCGTAGCGTGAGTGACAAAGTCAAAAACAAGTCATATCACACGCGAACATCATACGTCATCATTGTAGCCCGTGTAACAAAGTCACAAACGCCTTTTTGCTGCCGCAACGCGCGGCACGGGTCAAAATCTAGTATTATATATATATATATATATATATATATATATGTTTGATTTTATTTATACAAAATTTACCGTTTGAAAGCAAAAATATAAAAAATTTAAATTTAATAAAGTGTAAATTACATTTTACGTCCTTTAATTTTCAACAAAATTTCAGGCATTATTCTTTAATTAACGAAATTATAGTGGATGCTCTTTATGTTCTAATTTGTTTACAGGCAATGTCTTTTTTTCTTAAAAAGATCACAAAAATAAAAAACGTTTATTATAATTTCGTTAGTTAAAAAATAACACCTGTCGTTTTGCTGAAATTAAAAAGAACGTGAAATGTAATTTACCCTTCATTAAAACTCTATGTTGTTCATTAACTTTATACGCGTAAATCCAAACGGTAGTCGGCGGAATTTTTCCATTCTCCTTAAATGTGGAAGAATGTTCCTAGAAGGTGCTATGATAATGATATTAGTATTAGTATTATTAATTATTATCCAACTGGACCAATCATATTAAAGTTAAATATATTGCTTAAGTACATTTAGGTCTCTGGGTCAACAAAATTAGTCTCATTAATGAGGTGACCCTCTTAAGAAATTCATTTCACATTATTTTCGTACCAGGATTTCTTATAATTTCTTTAGTGTATTGTTCGATTTCTTATATTTTAAAGTGAAGCTGGAAAGATATGAAGTGGGAACTTAGGTAGGCTGATCAAGTTAATTGCTTTTGCATGTTTTGATATAAAAGGGCAACATTTTTAGTTGGTGATTGTTAAATTGATAAAATTTCATTAATGACAAGGGAAGGGCAGCACGGCTGGCCCGTAGGGGTGCTGGGTGGGAAACGGCATAACACACAAACCCTTCGAGAGACCAAATCTTTTTAATTTTGTATAAAATTTACGTTGTATAAGATAAAATATATATGCACTGAATCGAGAGATAACATAATAACCATTGTACTAGTGTTTACTGCCTTGCTCAGTGGCGAAACTAGCCCATTAAATCGGGGGTATCCAAATTTTTTTTATTGTGCAATTATACAATATTAATAAAAGACAATAAATAAATAAAGTAAACAAATACCTAATAGATTTGACCTCTTTTTTTCACAGCTTGAAATCGTTCCATCACATCGTTGTCTTTTACTTTATGAAAAAAGTCCTTTTTGACCACACAAACATGGCATTGTTCAAAAATTCCAGGCCCATTCGATTGCGTAAATCCATCTTGATAATCTTCAATTTCGAAAAACATCTTTCAATGGTTGCGGTTGCAACCGGTAAAACCAAAGCTAGTTTCACTATCCGATAAAACAAAGGACAAGAACTATTGGTTTATTAGTTATTACAATTTGGGTTTAATTATCATAAAACTAATTATTTGGGCTTTGTTACTAAATAGGTTTTGGGCTTAATGAATAATTTCAAGTTTCATAATTTTCTCTTAGGGGTATCCTCATATATGTTTTTGGGTATGCTATGTGTAAAACCCAAAAAAAAAATACACTACGATTACGAATACGGGGTTGAGCCGTAGCCCGCGCTACGCCCCATTCTACATTGGTTCCGCCCCTGGCCTTGCTTAAACAATAAGGAGACGCGAGTTCTAATCCTATCGTCTCCAAATTTTTTATTTTAGCTTATTTTTGGTTTTTTTTTGTTTTCGTCTCTATATTTTTTATTTTAGCTTGCTTTTGGTTTTTTTTTGTTAGTGACACTTAATCCTTAATTTTTTTAACTGCATATTAAAACCTTATAAAGAAGCAACTTATATGTGCATATATATGTTGTAACTTTAGTTTTGGGAGCATTTAAAAAAAAATGGAAATTTTGTTTTCTAACCCTAAACTTTTAATTTTTTGACAATTTAAGTTTAAAGTTTTAATTTTTGTTTCCTTTTAAACCCTAAGGTTTTAATCTTTGACAATTTACCCTAAAGTTTTAATATTTGGCAATTTAAGTTTAAAATTTTAATCTTTGTTTCCTTTTTAACCCTAAAGTTTTAATCTTTGACAATTTAAGTTTAAAGTTTTAATCTTTGGTAATTTAACCCCTTTGATTAATTTGATTTTTTCACTTCTAATTCAAAAGTTTCCATCTTTTGCGATTTAACCACTTTGATTTTTTTACTTATGTGTTGTAATATTGGCTTTGGGGGTTTTTCAAAGAAAAAATGGTTATGCATATGGTTGTTATAACTTTGGCTTTGGGGGGGTTTTTCAAAAAAAAATTGATTTTTTACTTTTCACCCAATAGTATTTTATAAATTACTTTTAACCCAAAACTATTTGTTTTTTTTTTTTTACTTTTAACACAAAACTTTTAATCTGTTGCAATTTATCCTCACAACTTTTTTTACTTTCAACTTTGGTTCTTTATATTTTTCATTTTCCGCAAATTTTTAGCTTTATCATTCGTTCTAAATTTTGTGACTTAACACACCACAACGTGCGTCTTTGGTTTAACGTTTTTACGTTTCGTTCTAAATTTTGCGGGTGAACGTCTTTACATCGTCTATTTTTTCCTGTTTGATAGGTTCAACATAACGTACGCACACTAAATCGACTTAGTTATCACTAAAGAATCCCCGCCGCATTGCGGCGGGTCTTAATTCTAGTTTTCCTTTAATTAATAAATTACTTTCTAAAGTTAGCTAAAAATAACTATTTAAATTACATCCACATAAATTTTAGTAATTGATTAGTTTATATTAAATGGAGATTTTCGAATAGGGCCCGATTTTTTTTTATCTCGCATAGGGCCAATTTTTTTTTTTTTTTTGATTTTCGGAAATGTCCGTGAAGGGCAAGTTCATTACATGAACCATTACATGATTCATGCGTGTAGTGGTGGATTCAAGATTTTTTTTTTAATTTCCTATATAGGTTTTTACTAAAGTGTAAGGATCAAATATATATGGGTCTTAACATACAAAATGGTCTTAAGTATGATGTTTAATTGCATAATGTAAAATAAAAATCAGGTATTTACTCTTAATTATGTAATTACTCTACTTGTGTAAAAAACATGATTGTTTTTACATTCCATGACTAAAATACATGCTTAACAAAATGAGAAAAAAAAAACCCTCATTCACTTTTCACGTTAAGACCAATTTGTTTGTTAAGGCCCATTCGTATCTGAACCTGACCCTTTCACTAAAAATATATAGGTTATATATAAGTTCTCATTAGAAATTCCTATCCAAGTGGGTTCCTGGAAACCCGGTAAATAAGGTGAGATCCGCCCGACCGTCCCTGCATGTTTGTCGAAACTTTTCGGTATTCATTTCTATAAAACCGGGGGGGGGGGGTCAAAAACGTATATACCCAAAAGTTTCTATACGAAAATTACATACTCTTCACTACTGAGCGAAAAGTTTGGGTGCTCGGCCGCCCCCTCCCGCCCCCACTATGCTGCGCCCCTGATTTTCATGTTTCGTAAAGATTACGAGATTTAACATACTATTCAACTGGAAACTTAACCTACCTAAGGGCATGTTTGGCTAAGCTTTTTTAAAACAGCTTATTGGCTTTTTGAAAAAGTCAGGCTTTTTGAAAAAGTCAGTATGAAGTAACTTATTGACTTATTAGCTTTTTCCCCTCACATACACCATCATTGCCAAACATCATTTTAGAGCTTATGACTTTTCAAAAAACCAATAAGTTAATAAATTGTTTCAAAAAGCTTAGCCAAACATGCCCTAAGAATTTTACCAATAAGCAAATCATTTATAAGAATTCTAATGTAAATATAAAATCTAAGTGATGTTTCACAGAACCTGATAACTTAGATCACGAAATTGATGTAAGTTGATTCGTAAAAGCAGTATGTGTAGTTGAAGTTATAAAGCGGTAAAATGGTTGATTCAGTATCCATTTCATATTGTTTAAAAGTGCTTTATTAATAAAAAGAGTAAACTGTCATTTTGATCCCTGAGGTTTGGTCACTTTTGTCATTTTAGTTCAAAACTCAAAACTTTTGCATCTGGGTCCCTGTTGTTTCAGTTTTATTACCATTTTGGTCCAAAAATAAATCAGGTCATATTTGTCTTATAAAATCCTGCAATTTTGTCATTTTCCTCAGAGGCAAATCAGGTCATATTTGTCTTATAAAATATGGTATTTATTTATAAAAAAGAAATGATTATTTTGCCCATGCGGAAAAGGACAAAATAGCCGGATTTTATAAGACAAATATAACCTGATTTCATTTTTGGACCAAAATGGCAATAAAACTGAAACCACAGGATCCAGATGCAAAAAGTTTGAATTTTGGACTAAAGTGGCAAAAGTGACCAAACCACAGGGACCAAAATAGCAGTTTACTCTAATAAAAATAAATTGGACCAACTTACAATTTTTTGTCCTTTTAAGTTTGCCTAAAATATGAACTAGGTTATTTAAAATTTACCAATGATCTCTAGATCAAGTGGTGGAAGACTTGCATTTGTCTTGTGATAGATAGGTTCAACTCCTACTTAATGCATATTGAGGTAGTGGCGGACAATGATAGGAGACCTAGGGAAACCTGGGTTCAATCCTTGAGCCAAACCGGTTTTACCGGTAATGTGCCTACAGGCCGGTGGGTTACCAGGTTTTTCTCGGAATTGGTGTGGACTCGGGTTACTCTTGTATTACTACGTTTGGTCTAGTAGGTGTCCCGAGAGTGCCCGGTATTAAATTCTGTTGTCCGTTAAAAAAAATTATTTAAAATTTGATTTTTATTTTGTCATTTATTTGAAAATTTACCGTGTTGTTTACCCAAACTCAAATCTCCCTCCCTCCCTCTTGTCATTCTCCATCAAATTCCGCCTCTACCCAATCGGAAAAACTTGCGATTCACCGCAGGTATTGTTTTCGTGAATTAGTCGCTCAATTTCATTACTTTATGGTTAATTAGGGTTTTCATTCCTCATGCATCATATATTGTTTCAAAAATTTTAAATTATTATCATTACAATTTTGAAATTGACCAACTGCTTTCATTTTATCACGAGTTACTGGAACTGTCGTCAGATTTGGACTAAACATATGAACCTCGACTGAAAATTTAATAAGCATGTATGATTGAGATTTGAGTAATTAACAATTAAGCTGTTGATTTGCAGCCCAATCTGGTTCTTTACACTTAGTTAGTTAGTTCTGGAGACAAATTTTTATTAACAACAAGCTCTTGCTTTAATCATGGGTCAGTATCATGATATTGATGACATCCTAGCAGATGAAGAGGTTGAAATTTATTTCTTCTTTTCATTTCTTCTGCATTCACATTACTTTTTGAAAGAAAGGTTATAAATTATAAGTCTAAAATGGTGCTTTTTTTCGTAGCTTGTTCCAGCAGTGTTCTTGGAGGCGGTAAATGGAGTTGGTTTGTTTGAATCCAATGACACAAACAGGGTAAATTTTAATAATCTTCATTTTGATATGTTGAAAAAGATCTTTTTTTCTAATGCTGATATCTTTGTTTAAACAGGTAGAACCTAGGTCAAAGGTCGAATTGCCGTTCTGGCTTGCTAGTGAACTTCACCTGAGACAGGTTACATCTGTCAGCATTCCTCCGTGTTTCGATAAAAAGTAATAAGCCCAAAATTTCCTAGCTAACTTTTTGGCTTCGGGTTTCATAATTTATGTTTATGATAGGCCAACGATATTATTAATGTCGTCGTTCTTATTATCTGATCATGTATCTTGTTTCTGTTCCAGAACTCGAGAAGAAATTGGGGCTGATGGTGCACATGTGGACTTAAGATCTCGATGTTCGTATTTTTATGAGTTAGGATGCAAGATAGTGCAATTGTGAGTATTAGTTTTTGCTATCGTCTAAGAATTTGTTCTTGTAGATTTTGTATTTTTGTTGCTGCAAGATTCCGCTTTTATGATTTTGTTTATTGCGTAACGGGTCAGGATTAATGAAAAAACTATTGGGTCTCTACTCTTGGTTGCTTTCCAGACAAGGTATAAGGAAGTTTTGATCAAGGCGCATACATCAGCATCTGCATTGGCCCCTAAATATTTATCACTATTAACAAAAGAAGAAACAAAATGTGAGATTTGAGTAGGCCATTTTTTAGCTTCTTGTTTCTAAACATAACGAATATAAACGACTTAATCTTGTATGGTTTATGGTTTTGAAGTGTATGAAGCTGCTAAGTCATCAACTGAAGCGTTTAAGACCTGGCGAATGGGTGGACCGAGGTTTCAGAAAGCTTCTGTTCTTGGTAGGAAGAGGAAACCGATTGGGGAGTAATTTCTCGTTAGGTGAACCGAGTGCTGCTGACTAACCACTACTTGTGTGGTTCACAGGCTTCAGGTTCGGTTTAATTATGTATCAAAGCCGAGTAGGTTGGTGCATTGTTCACAGTTAAGAAAAAGCCCTATCTAACAGTTAAAAAAACACTATCTAATTAAGTAAGCCCGGTTCTCTTTTTTACTTTTACTGTTTTTCTTATGTATTCATTACTTTCACTACTGGAGTGAGATATAGAAACTTGTATGCGGATAGACTAAGTAGCACTGGAACAGGTACGGGATCTGGGTACGGGGACGATACGGGAACGAGGAACGACAAAACTCAAAATTCCAAGAGACGGGTACGGCAATAAAAAATATAAAAAAAATTAAAATACATTAAATAAACTCTAAAAATACTACATCTTCCAAAGGTAATTAAATATCAATAATCAAATCATTTTCAAATTCCGGTTCATCTAGTGAGAGATCGGCAATCGATAAAGAATTAGAGATGATGAGACTTGAGAGTTTAGAGATTAGAGAATCCAAATATGATAAGTTTATTTATTTAATGTCCGGTTGTGGAATTTGAAAGGGTAAAAACCCTAAAAATAAATGGAAATGGGCTGGATACTTCTAGCAAATACGTTCCCGACATTGGAAACGTTTAGGAAATGTCCCCGACGAGTACCCATAGTGTTTCCGTCCCTGACAAGTACCCGAGACGGGTACGACCACATAAATGAAGTCCCCGTGCTACATAGCGAATAGATATAAACGCTGAAAAAGAGGACAATAATGGATCATAGTTTAAAAAAGCTCTATCTAACATTGTTAATAATATAGTTTTAGGCCCAACCCAATTTCATCTCTCTCGAACCTATGTTCATCGCCCTATATTGGTGGCTTCTGTCATTAAATCGCTGCTGCACACCGAACACCGCCATCATTGTCCTGCTGATGACCCACGTTGCTTCAAGACACCGGCTACCACACTCGTTTGCTTTTGTCATCCTTAATCTTAAAATAATTGTTTATCTACAGAAAAGAAAAAAAAAAGAATAAACCCATGTGTAGCATCCCAAATGTGTAATATCATACGAGATCATATTATTAGAATGAAAGGGCTTCCTGATATATTTATCTTAGGATAAAACTATTAATTTTTTTTTTGTTTGTTTTCTTAACCTTTACTCTCGTTTCACCAGCTTATATCACGCCTCGAGCTTCTGTCCAACTTGTTGGGCCATTTGAATGGGCTTCTTGACTTGTTGGGATATTTTTGTCACCCAAGAGAACAATTGGATTATGGTGTCTTCCAACAGTTTTCAATAAACTAGTTCTTTCCTTGTCAAAGATCATGCGCTCCGAGCCTTCCATAGAAACCATATTGTGGTGTAGACAATCGTGGCCTGCAGTTTTTTTCTCGTATTTACTGATAGGGCCACGGTCGATATTAGCCAGCATTTGTTGAATTGAGGAAAACATGGTCAATTGTTTTCGGTTCCAGTGAGCATAATGGACACATGATCGACTGGATGTTTATCCTCCGTTAGGATATAACGGAATTCGTTTTTGTACTAGTTTCCAAACTAAGCATATTACTTTAATAGGGACCCATTTAAGGGTGTAAGGGGCACCTTCGGTGACCCCATTCGGTGACCCAAGTCACCTTAGGGGAACACCGCCGCCATCACTTAGGTGAGTGATTTGGGGGAATGAAATCGGTGGGAAGTCACCGAAGAGAGGGAGGAGAGAGGGAGGAGATGGACCAATGAAAATTTTTCTTTTCTTTTTTTTTTGTTTATTTTTTAATAAAAAACCAAGTCACCTAAGAGGGGAGTGCCGCCATCAATTTAGGGTGTTAGGGGAGTTTAAGAGGGGAGTTGACGTGGCACACGAGAATTGGTTATGCGTAAGAGAGGGGACTCCCCTCTTAGGGGAGTGCCCCTTACACCCTAACTCATAGGACAACACTTTGCTTGGGGAGAAGTTTTAGACAGAACACTACGACATGATTGAACAGAGAACGACCCTGACATGTCGCAGCCCATGTCTAGGCGTCTTCGACGGATAGCATTCCAGAGCACTTGACAGATTATTCGGATCCAATTGTTCCAACGGATTAAGTTGTGTTTCTTAAATTTAAAATTAACATAAGTCAACTATGTGGTTATAGTTGAAGCATTAGATAACACAACTGGGGTGGCTATTTCAAGGAAAAAAGTAGAGCTCTTTGTGTGTACATGAAAAAAGGAAAAAAAAAAAAAGAAAACCCAAAATATTTGGAGCTGTGTAACGGAATGTATATTTCGGGTATGAGATTAGTTTTAGAAATCTTGCATGTTTTGTATTAGATGATACCCACACAATTAGCTGAAATAGTTTGCCCCAATATATTTCGTATCTTATAAAAATATAATCAACACCATTTTGAAGTTATTATAAACTTAAAATTATAGTTGTTGAAAGCATAGTTTAGTATTTGATATTTCAAGTTGGTTTTTAGGTGAGTTTAGAATTGGGTTTCGGGTAATGAGCATCCTAACGGGTAAACTTTAACCACATAGCATTATAAATGGGTATGCTTGACCCATTACCATCCCATCGAAACTATTTGGGGCGATGTATGGATTAAATGTCTTTCTCAATCTATAGGTGAGGTTATGGTGAAATTCAAAGCAAAAGTCATGATTTCGAGCAATGAGTGTTGGCCCCTCCGCGTATACCTACCTTCGCAATATTATACAAGTAAAAGTACATTGTTTATTCTTTCTTCACCATTATTCATGTCTTTTGTACCACGAACATTGACTTAGTAATATTTATGTATAGTTATTTCTTCAATGGGATAGAATGTTGTCTCCGTTGTACCTATGTTTATTATGAATGGACACAAATCTTATAATTCGGGTACAAATATCTATTTTGTGAACAACGGAAATGAACTTGATTAAAAATACTTCCAGCAAGCAGCTCAAATTAAGCCAGGATTACACGCCCAACTGAATTCTTTTAAGTTTGTTACAAAGGAAAACCAAAGCACACTATGTTGTCCATTCTAATGTTGCGAGTTATGCATTGTTTTTTATCCATACAAACACATTCCTCTTCATTTCTTCAAAGATCATTGATACGTGTGATATGTTGTTACTTTATCGTTTTGGGCTCTCCATATGCAACGTGAAAAAAGATTGTATTTATATTTTCAAAAGAGATAAGAAATTGGTGTTTGTTTAGGGTTTATAATATTATGTCAAACCTAAAAAATAAATTACTAAATAGTGGTCTTATCACATATTTATGTTTTCTACAAAACCAAAATCACATATATTGTGTTAGAGGGTTTAAAAATACACCCCTTTATATCTATAAATTACAAATATTGAGTACTCGAAATTTGAAGTGGTTTCTGTACAAAACGTTTGTGGTGTAAAAAGCCTAAAAAGCAATAGACAGGCAGCACTTGTAAGCGTGAGTTTTATTGACGATGATATTTACATCCTGGCATACATAACCCCATGATATAAAATGGCATTACCACACTTTAAAAATGCATAATTAAACACCAATACAGACCCGATCACATATCCACACTATGTAGATTATTCAATAAGCTTGGGCAGCACAACACGTATAACAATCCGTTGAATTCATTGTAAATTAATTTTTATAAAATCTAACTTTGCTAAAAGAATAACATAAGTTAAACTTCTTACTTATAATAAACAATAGAAATTTGTGGTAACTACCAAACAATTAGTTCTGTTTTTGTGGGTTAAACTTCTTACTTATAATAGTAAACAATATAATACACTATAAAGAGAAAAAAATGCCAAATTATTTTTGTAATTATTAATTTATTTGGGGTAGTCATGAACTGTACTTAACAGCTTTTATTAAACTACACAACAAACTTAACTTCTCCTAAACACAAAAAATGAATCTAGTAAAATAACTAAAAAAAGAATAAAAGTTCCGTACTATCAACTATCGAGTGAAGACGATAAGACTTTGTGGTTTCATAAACAGTAGTCGAGATATCATCATCGTCATCAAAATCAACCAATCCCAAATCCCCCTCACCCCAAACTCTCCTTTTCCTTTTTACAATGAATCCTCGTTGAATACTTGAATCCGTAAACCAAAAAAAAAAAAAAAGACATGGTGGGAAATGGAAATGGAAAGCCAAAGAGATGGGGATTCTGGTCAAACAAAGCGGCCAAGACCAACACCAAATTGGAAAAACCAAAACCAAAACCCCTCGACGAATTCATCTGTCCAATTTCCGGTTCACTCATGTTCGATCCGGTCATAGTCTCATCCGGCCAGACGTTCGAACGGACATCCGTTGTCGTCTGTCACCACCTCAATTTTGTTCCACTTCTCCCAGACGGATCCAAACCTGATTTTTCAACTGTAATACCTAATTTAGCTCTCAAAAAGGCCATTACTAGCTGGTGTACATCAAACAGAACCGATTCACCTTCACACGCACCGGATTATAACCTAATTGAAGCTTCCGTTCGGAAATTGATGACGTCAGATGAAGATGATGTTAGAATTAGGGTTTCAGAACGTGATTTGATTAATAAAATGGCGGAGAAACCGCAGGTGATGTTAACTCACGCGGCAACGCAATTGAATCCTCAATTTGTTGATAATCATCGTCGGTTTTACTCATCGAGTTCGGAAGAATCGGTGATTGCAAACGTGCCGGTGCCGGATACGCCGCCGCTTCCGTTAGTTACACGGCCGTCGTGTTACTCGTCTTCCGTTTCCGCATCAACGTCGTCAGAGATTGTTGTAGACGAAACGCTAAACCCTAATCCTAGCTCAACAATTTCAGATGAGGAAAACTTGTGTACAAAGCTACAGAGTATCGATGTTATTGAGCAGCAACAGTCTGTGATTTTGTTGAGGAAGCTCACTAGAACTGATGAGAAAGCTAGGGTTTCAATTTGCACACTGCAGCTGCTCGGTTCGCTCCGTGAATGTGTGGTTTCGAGGGACGCAGTTGTGCAAACTAACGCGGTTGCAGCTCTGGTGAACTTATCGCTGGAAAAGAGGAATAAAGTGAAGATTGTTAGGTCGGGGATTGTTCCGCCTTTGATCGATGTGTTGAAGTCTGGATTTGACGAGTCTCGGGAACACGCTGCAGGCGCGCTTTTTAGCCTTGCGCTAGAGGAAGAGAATAAGATGGCTATTGGTGTACTAGGGGCGCTGCAGCCGTTGCTTCATACGCTGCATTCGGATAGTGAGAGAACTCGGGATGACTCGGCTTTGGCGTTGTATCATCTGTCGTTGGTACAGAGTAACCGAGTTAAACTTGTTAAGCTTGGTGCGGTTTCAACTTTGTTAACAATGTTGGAAACCGGTCTAGCGGGAAGAGTGTTGTTGGTGTTATGCAACTTAGCCGCGTCGAACGAGGGTAAATCAGTGTTGCTAGACTCGAATGCGGTTGAGTGTTTGTTTCGGAAGTTGAGGACCGAAAGTGTTGACTCTACTGAGTCAATTCGGGAGAACTGTGTGGCGTGCTTGTACTCACTCAGTATTGGAAGCATGAGGTTCAAGGGTTTGGCTAAGGCGGCAGGAGGGGCTGAGGTGCTGCGTGAAGTGGCGGAGAGTGGAAGCGAACGCGCACAAGAGAAGGCGAAACGTATGCTAACAGCGCTTCGTGAACGGGATGATGGTGAAGAGGGTAGGGATTGGAGAGCTTTGTTGGAAGGAGGGGCGAGTCAAAGTCGGTATGGAGGAGGCTACTCATCTGCATTCTAATGGGTTAGTGCAATAGGATTTAGTATGATAATCTTAAAATGTGATTTTTGTTAGGGTGTAAGGAAATTGTAAATGATAATTATTTTTTGTAATATTATTGGTGATTGATCTGAGAATGGTACTTAAATAAGAGTGTAAATAAATAACACACAACTATATGGTTTTGATCATAAAGTCTGTTTGATCTTGTTTGATGTATTATATTTTTGTAGTTTTTAGAAATCCTATTTGCAGAAGTGATGGTAAGACTGAGTGCAGTCAAAGAGGAAATGACGACAGATGTTTATGTTTATAGTTTAAATATATATTTTTATTTGTCTTGATAGCATATAAATCAAAATAGATTTGAAGCCCCATTAATCTGTGAAAACATGTAGCTTATCATAATTCTTTCAATAACTAATATATTGCACTCTTCAGTCTTCATCATACATCATAAGATATCATAACTAAAGCTGTGTTTTCAAGGTAGGAGATAAATAAAAAGAGAGAAAATGAGAGCAAAAAAATGTGTTTGATATTTAGTTTTATTCACTATCAGCCGCACAATGAATAAAATAAATATCTAAGGGAGGTTTCTCGAAACTCTGTTTTCTAAACTCTAGGTATGTTTCTCGACAAGTTGTTAGGAAGTCCAAACGCTTGAAAATTTGTGTAAAAAATGCTTGTTCCAAGTTACAAAAATCTTAGCCAACAAGTTACGAACATGTATTATGTCATGGGCGTCTATGTTATAGACGACCAAGGTAACATAACATGGCAATCACATTTGCGTCTACAAGTCATTATCTTGAACCACATCAACAAAATGGTTACTAGGTCACGTACATTTACCATGTTACGTACTTCGTCAATAGGCAACCAAGATGAAGTGACATGCAATGTGAACAATTTTGAATCACTTTAAGGGGGTCACGACACTCCCCATCTCCACCACTTAACCCCTTACCCTCATCTGATCTTATTTTGACACCTTATCTCCATCATTTGAACCTTCAACTAATCAAATTAGTTGAAGTGATGTATCACTTGAACCCGCCCCTACTTTCCAAGAAATTCCCCACATTTCCACCACCGCCACCACTAACAACCAACCACATCACGCCACATGTCTTCTTCCACCAGCAACACATCACGCCCGAGTTTACCATCACATGAATTCGTCACTTTGGCGGTGATCAAACCACTTGTGAAGGTGTATCACTTGAACCCAAGGCTACATCACGGGAGATCTCCGTCCCCCTAATAAAAAGAATCATGGGAGTGAAAGGTCAAATGTGAAAAAGTACTTTTTATACATGTAGAACATTTAATTTAGTACCTTAATAAACAAAAAAAACATGGTATTAATATAGCATTTATAACTTCACAGTTTGAGTTTCATTGTTCTAAAAGGTTATTATAATTTCAATATAACAAGAAAGTCTTTTTATTTCACTTCATGAATCATGATTAGTACAAACGTTTATATTATCTAATATTTTCATTTAACTGTTATATACAAAGTAAGCCAAACTCCTAAAATTTTAAAAACCTTCAAACTTCACTTTTCAGATCACCTAATTTATTTCTCTATTTTAAGAGTTAACGATCCTAGTTACCCATGTAGACGGTTAGGGTCAAATGAAAACTTTTACAAGTTGTGAGAACTTAAAGAACTTAATCTTACGAAAGACTGTTCAATTTTTTTTACCAAAAATCCTAAAAAATCAACCTTTCAAAAAAAAAAAAAAAAAAAAAACACTAGTTTTTTTTATTAACATTAGCCGTAAATGTTGTAAAAACACTAGTTTTTATTAACATTAGCCGTAAATGTTGTAAAAAACTTATGTTATGGTGATGTCATAAGTTTTTTTGCAGCTGCTGCAAAAGTTCGAAAAACACCACTTCGAAAATTTTTCTATTTACAGCCGTCTTGGAGTGTGCAAAAATAGGGCAAAATTCGGGAACATCGAGTTCTCTAAGTTTTCGCAACTCGTATAAGTTTTCACCTGATTCGAATCGCATTATAAACTTAAGAGTAAATTACTTTTTAAGTCCCTGTGTTTTAGTGGTTTTAACCACTTGAGTCCAAAATAAAAAAGTTTAACGCCCTGAGTCTCTAGCCATTTATTTTATAACGTTTTGAGTCCAATTTTGTTAATTTTATAACGATTTGAGTCCAAAAAATTGGGCTCAAAAGGTTAAAATTTGGACTCAAATGGTTAATAAAAATGCTTATAGGGACTCAGGTCATTAAACTTTTTACTTTTGGACTCAACTAGTTAAAGCTGATAAAACACATGGACTCAAAAATAATTTACCCTAAACCTAATAAACCCATTACAAACTTCTCCATCTGGATTAGCAAGCCCGACCCAATGCGGAAACAAGAAGCACGCAAGAGGAAGCCAACGCCGGTGGAATCCAACAAATGCTCGCCGGCAAAGTTCGCCAAAAAAGACACCGAAACCAATCTCAAAGATCCGTACCCGAACTATCCTCACCCCACATCTCAACAATGTCGTGCCGTTCGTGACGACCTCTTAGCTTTTCACGGATTCCCCCAACAGTTCGCCAAATACCGTGAACAAAGATTAGCCACTGCTTCAAACGGCGATGAAAACAATTCCACAACGTCACCGGTACCGGTAGTTTCTCCAAAAGAAAGCGTTTTGGACGGGCTAGTGAGCATCATATTGTCGCAAAATACTACTGATGCTAATTCTCAAAAGGCCTTTTCTTCACTCAAATCTGCTTTGCCTACATGGGAGGATGTTGGTTTTCTCTTCTCTAAACCCTAACTTTATTGCTTAAATTAGAGGGTGTTGTTCGGGTAATTATAATGGGTTTCGGGTTTACCGACCCAAATAAGATTCGGGTTAAGTTGAGTTGGGCTATTGGGTCACCGGGTTATGCTGGTATTAAGCTCCAGAGCTTTTTGTAGCATAAGGCGCGCTTTTTAAACCTGAGGCGCAATTTCTTGGCCAAAAAATTGTATTTCCCATATTTTTGTGCAGTAGGTTGTACAACGTGCTTTTTAGGTTGTAGATGTATGTAGTTTTCATACTAAAAGGCTAAAAAATACGGAAAACTTGTCTCTAAATGTTGGGTAAATGATGCTAGAAACCTATAGGAAATATATGAAAATTTTTATAATTATTTAACCCTCGGCTACTAAAAGTGGTGTGCTTTTGCGCTTGGCGCCTTGGTTTTAGACCTTGTCGCTTTTGTGCGCTTCTTGCTTTTTTAAAACCAAGAGTATTTGTATACCTCGAATGAAGTCACTGCAATGCAAGAAGTTGGATTGTAATGGCGGTTGATTGGGTTGGGAGTCGCTAGGCTGCAGTCAAACTCGACTTTGCAACTTTGAGCATGAAAAATAACTTATAAGATCAAACATAGCAAAACTGGTATTTCAAGTGCTACAAGTTCACTTTTGAAGTTGAAATTTGTGAGTATTATATTTGATGGATCTATGATGTTTTGGACCTTTGGTAGATTCATTATTATTTTTGGAGCTTTAGGCTATTGAGCGTTGAGGTTATCTGCAACATCTAGTTTTTAAAAGTGATTATTGTGTAAATGTTTTAGGTTCATTCTGCTGATTCAAAGTGCATTGAGGATGCTATTAGATGTGGAGGATTAGCCCCGACAAAAGCTTCTTGTATAAGGAATATGTTGAATTGTCTTCTTGAGAAGAGAGGGAAGCTATGCTTGGAATACCTTCGGGACTTATCGATTGATGAAATAAAGACAGAGCTTTCTCAGTTCAAGGGGATTGGGCCTAAAACGGTATATTTTGATTCTTATTTATTTATTTTTAGAATCACATGACTTCCTAAACTATAAAAATGTGAAGTTGCGAACTTATCAATGACCGGTGATCATAAGAATAAGCAATTAAGTCCGTGATGTGGATCTTCAAATGGTTGGCAGGTGGCATGTGTATTGATGTTTAATCTTCAGCAAGACGATTTCCCTGTAGATACACACGTAAGTTGACATTCAAACATTACAAACACATGGCGCTTATTAGGGTTTTATTTGATATTGAAACATTTGTTACAGATTTTTCAGATAGCAAAGGCAATTGGTTGGGTGCCCATAGAAGCAGACACTAAAAAGACGTATCTTCATCTCAACAAGAGAATACCAAATGAACTGAAATTTGACCTAAATTGTCTCTTGTTCACCCATGGTAAGGCCTGCCGAAAATGCATAAAGAAAGAAGACAACCAGCAAAAGAAGGAAACCGGTTCATGCCCTTTACTTAACTACTTGAAAAAAGATTAGATTTCATCTCATCTCATTTTGTTGGATTGTACAGAAAACTGAAGCAGATATTTTTGGATGAGTATGGTTCTCTTTCGCTTATTTTTATGCTTCCTTTTATTGTGTACTCAATGGTCCAACCCTGATATGCATAATCTCACATCAACATATGATAATACATGTTAACGTGTGCGTGCGTGCGTGTGCGTGTGCGTGTATATTGTTTTCTCTAATGATGAGAACTTATATAGTTGATAGTAGTGTCTTTGTGTGTAGAATATCAAAACATAAGAGGGTTCGTCGCATGTTCGTAAGAGTTAAAATGGAAATAATTTGGAACTCTAGTTGGGATACCTTTAACTTATATTAATACAACCTGTATATTTTTTAGTGCATAGTGTGGTGCATCACTACAATGTTTATCCACTTGCCTTCAAAACATATGTGCTTGTAACATGCTTTCTATAAATAGGTATTCCTAAATCAATGTGTAGCATCTTTCCCATCTCAAATAATGGAAGCGGTTACCTTTAACTTAGAATCACTTGAAACTGTCAGCGATAAAAAGCTAAAACTATTTGGCTTTCTGATTGATCCTTGTGCAAAAGGCTCGAAAGACGGAGAATCCATTGAGGAACAAGGAGGTTTTAATTTTATCCCTTCAAATCGCAAGAAATACAAATGCCGGTTTTGTTGTAAGAAGTTTGTGAATTCACAGGCTTTGGGGGGTCACCAAAATGCCCATAAAAAGGAGAGAGTGAAGAAGAAAAAGATGGAGCTTCAAGCTAAAAAGGCTAAGTTCAATCTTTATTCCGGGTCAATTCACGCTTCTACTTTGACTTTCGATTGCTTTTCATCGTATTTTAGCTTCTGCTACTCGGAAGACTATCAAAATATAAACTTCAGCCATACCCGCATTGGCGATTTACCTTGCTTTACTTCTTGCTCCAAGTTCCAGCAAGATGTCGTGCTTACAGGATAGCGAAAAATGACACTTGTTAAAAGGGTTTTCTAGACTATGGTCACTAAAGTCTTGCAAATATGTCAAGAGTTTGGTTGCTGTTAGGGTTTTGTGATATTATCTATTATTTATAGCCAATAGGACTTGGATTTGGATTTGGAGAAAATATTGTTATAGGTAATTAGGTATTTTAAGTAGGGGCGTCAATCATGCTGGTTGGCGGGTTGAATAAAAAACATCAATCGTAACCCGGACAAACTTAAAATTGTGTAACCCTAACACGACTTGTTTATGGGTTAAATGGGTTGGCAAGTTGGCTTGCTAAATTAAATGGGTTGAACAGGTCAACCCGCTCACGACTCGTTTAATAAATTAAGTCAACACAAAACCTTATTATTTTCATGGCATGTTTCACGTCGTGTCTAAAATTGCCATCTTACTTTGAGTAGATAAAATAATAAATTAACATGATACCAATGGCTTCTTGTTTGGCCAATTTTGCGATATGAAGGATAGTACCACGATGAAAACTATGTGTAGATATAACAATAAATTGACATGATAAGTTTGGTCGGTTTGACCAAACATTGTGATATGATGTCATAGTATAATGGTTTCTAATTAAATGAGTTGCGACAAAAAAAATGCAAATAAAACTTCATTCAACGCAAAGCTATTGGTATGAGTTGTGATAAGTCAGATGTGCGAAATCTTTCTTCTATCTCAAAGAATAAAAAGGTTGCTTCCATTAAGACCCCACTCCCCTGGCTTCAAAACCTATTTTTGACGATATACTATATATTTATCTGATAACAAAAGATGTAAGGGAATCCAAGTAATAATCCCATACAAAAGTGCTAAGGGGAGTGGGGGTGGTCACTAGTGATGAAATTCCATCACTCACAAATATCCAATCATATTCCGTCATGTCAGCAATCACTATTCTATCACTCACAAACATTCTTTAGTAGCGGTGGTCATCACTAGTGATGGGATTTCAACGTACAAGTATTAATACACAACGTACAAGTCATACACATACAATCAACAATGTTCAACGCGTGATAAAATCCACGCGTTATAACTATCACTCGTTATAAATGTGGTGGAGGCGGTGTTAGTGATAGTTTCACGAGTGATGGATTGTTTATAACGGATCACCCCCAGTAGCCTAATAGTGATAGTATTAAAAGTTTAATACCGCTACATTATAGTGGTTGTAAACTATAGCAGTAACATACAAAAGAGCAAAGTAACACAAAAAGGTAAACACTATGGCCCTAAAGAAAAATCTACACACCAAATTATTATAATTTAGTATGAAGTGAAGCCGTGCAATGTCATTGACTTATTGTAGAAGAGTTTGTATAAAAGATACAGCTAAGGCTACAAACGAACCAAACGTTTGATGAATAATTCGTGAACTGTTCGACGAGAAGCTTGTTTGTTTATTAAACAAATGACACAAACAAGAAATTCCGTTTGTTTAATTAAATGAACAAACATGAACAGAGGCCGCGTTCGTTCATTTATGTTTGTGAATGTTCGGTAACGTGTTCGTTTTTGTTTGAAAGTTCATTATGTTTTTAGTTTTTATATTTTATTTAATACTTCAAAATTCCGACAATAAAATATTTAATAAGTGTCACTGTATTACATATTTTGTTCATGACCGTTTTGTGTTCGTTTGTTTCAATTTGTGTCCATGAACATTAGTTTGTACTCATATGTGTTCATCAACGTTCGTTTTTGTTTGTTGTCTAAAATTAAAAAACAAACACGAACAAGTTCATTTCCTTAACAAACAAACAAACACAAACATAAAATCTCGTTCGGTAAGTGTTCATGAACAGTTCGTGAACACATATATTTCTTAACAAACTAACACGAACAAGGTCTTGTTCGTGTTCGTTTGGTTCGTTTGCAGCCCTAGACACACTTCTAAGGTTGATAACGCATTTGATCCTAGATAACTTTTTTTTTTTAAAATTAAACTTCATTAACACACCTCCGACCCAAACGGGCAAAAGGCCAAACAACTACAACACCCCCGACCCAAACGGGCAAAGGGCAAAGAAATTACAACATGTACAACAGGTATTTACACCACTCCTCCCATCTAATGTAATTATAGGATGTTCTGTTTTTTACCCAAGCAAAACATTTCATCTTTATCTCCCCTATGATATCTTGCGTACTACATTTTTTTCAGATTAAACACCACTTCGTTCCTTTCTTTCTAAATGCACCAACAAGCTATCATAGCCAAACCGTGAATGATATTTTCCGCCTTTTTGCCACACTTAATGAATTTATGGATTTCTAGAATGTCTTCGAACTCGAAAAAGAATAGCTGAGGAATGTTGCACCAAACGCTGAAGGCCGATCAAACCCTTGAAGCCACCAAACAAGCCGTTAACAAATGCTCCACCGTTTCCTCTAACATTGTTAATTTGGTGAAGATCACATAATTTCCCCCAACGTGTTTCCTTTGGGCTTGAGATATTTAAGCATAAGATATTTATGTTCATTTTATTAACCTAAAGTCTTCTAACCAAATTATAACCTTTACTTTCAATTTCATTTATATAGTTTTTTAAGTTGGTTGTTAACAACCAGTTTTTGGCTCTAGTGACCAAATCCAGTTCAATCACAATCCTACGTCTATTCTAATCAATAAAAAGTTTGTACCGACCATTATTTTTTTTTTTGAACGATAAATTTCTTTTATTCCTGTCGTTTGGACTTAAACCCAAAATCTCCCCCTCTCAAAATATTTAAAGGCCTTATCTTTACCGATGGACCACCACCCCATCAGTAACCATTATTAGTATCAAGAAAAATATGAAGTTTTTGATGTTGGGTTTTTACCAATTAGTGGTACGATGCTAAAAGAAGGGTTGTTAAGTGTGAGGGTAGTTTGGTAAACTTTCGAATAGTTATGCTTGAACCAACACTTAATTTGTACCTATAGCCTTTAGTCTTTACGTGGCATGCATGCCAAACTGGCAAACTATTAGTCACATTAATATCATGTTCTACCTAACCTTTTTAATGGGTTATTTAATGTCTTCTGATTTATGGCACTGAATGTAAAAGATAAACGAGTACATTATTATTTTCGCCCCCTAGATTGCTCAAAATAACTTTTTCAGTGTAATAGTTTAAATTTTCCAAAACAATACCAATGATTTTATTTTCGTTTCATTTAGACTCACACCACTAAGCCCTAGTATTGTTTTAGCATGATGTGAACTATTATACCGAGATAGTTATTTTTAGCAAATCACGTGAGAAAAATAATAGTAATTCCCTCGATAAATAAAACTTATGTTATGGGTGTGGAAAAAGAATATGGATTGGATTGAGTTATTTCTATGGACCTAAACGACACAAATCATATGTATTTTTATAATGCGGCATATTATTAAAGATATCATGCTTAGCAAGGAGGGCTATCATATTTAGTAAAGTTTTATTGACCTAACATAAATCATATTTAGTCATTTACTAGATGCAAGAAACAAAATCACTTTGAGACAATTATGACATCAAGTAAACATCACTAGCAAAGTTAAAAGAAAAAAAAAAAACAAACTTTATTAAACACACCAGGCTAGCAAACATCACAGGCCCAGAGGAAAAAACAAATAAAAGAGGGGATTTTTCATACTTATAGTTGCTTGTTCTAAATCTTTAGTTTGGTAATATTAATTTTATATTAAAAAAAAAGATCACGTGGTCTGATTATGATATTATATAACAGGAGTTGGTCAATGGCCGGATATTATTTTAATATTCTAATATGTGCGGTTGCTAATTGCGACCAAATAATGTTCCAGCATACTAAACAGGAAAAAACCAATATTATTGAAGGGGTATGGTCCTAGATCTCGCGTCAGCATCGACCGCGAGTGATCATTACCCTTATCAAAACCCCCACTAGCTAACAACCTACCTGTACCCATGCGGGGACGCACCGACACAGTGGTTGAATCCAATCTGCCCAATGATGGAGGAGGACTTACCTGCAATATGAGAACGGTATAGTGATGCGGCATGGCACCGCATCTGGTGTATGAAAACGGAAGCGTCCAAAGCGATGCGGCCTAGCATCACATCCAGTGAACACTTCTATCAATACAATGGAGCTGGATAACAGCAACAGTCACCACGGACGACGATGCGGCTTGGCACCGCATCTCGCGTATTTCTTTATCAAAGAGTGAGAAGCCGGAACGTCTACAGTTACCGCAAACAGCGATGCGGCCCGCACCGCATCCTGTACACTCAGCAAGTGAGACTGACACCACAGAGCAAGTAGCACCAATGGCAGCCGCCTGTCAGGTCTACAAAAGCGACAGACTGACGTGGCATCACCTCCACAACCGACATGCCTGACACACCTGCAAAGGTGCAGCATGCCGTCAGTCTATTCATCCACCTCCTCCTTCACTCCTCGGCTATAAATACCAACCCCAAACCAGGTTTGAGGTATCTCTTGACAACTCTCTCACTACTACTACTATCATACTTTGCTTCCCAAGCAGACTACTGATTCTCACGCCGGAGAGTGGTAACAAGGAGCACCCCCCACCCAATCCTCCTTGTTACGAGTCACGGTTTGTTTCCTTGTGCAGGAGATCAACCCACCGGTGATCCAGCCAGCGATCCTCGAGAGGAAGGGATTAACCCTTCTTGACGAGACCAGTGAGTTAACCCTGCTCGGTTAACCATTGTTTCATCATTGACGCCCACCGCTACTCTTAGCACTTTTTCAGCCATCCTTCTCTCTCTCAAAAAATCATGACTGATCACCAAAACAATGCTGAGGATAACCAAAACCCCGCAAGCCCAGGGGCCGGTAGGGGTTAATCCCTCAACCTCACACCCTGGACACATTGGCACGTCAACGCAAAGGGGTCCATCCCTTACGTTCGGACATGACCTATCACAGTACGCATCTGTGATCCCACCAGACATGGACCCTCATGCCTGGTATGACCAGCAGGCAGCCCTGCTGGCCGCAACATATAACCGCGCTTGTGCGGAAGCGCAAGTACAAGTTGGGCCTACCCCAGCACCGCACACCCCTGCGGGTCGTATTTTACGATACGAAGGCAGGGTACCCTCACGTCCAGTCTCGAGAAGCAGACGTGAAGACCGCGGATCATCTTACTGTGATGTCCGCACAATAAACGAGGATGATTCCTCGTACGGGTCACACACCAGGGGACCAGTACATACCCGCCTAGGTCCTTACAGCGAGGACAGACGACGGTCCGCATCCCGACATGGCTCCGTAATTCAGAGCCGGTTGGGCCCACAGCCATATACCGAAAGGTATGGTCGTACCGACCCAAACGACCATACATATTGCGGGGATTCTCATGCTTCCAGTAGCAGACCGAGAGGACGGCACTATATTCCTCCCACTCATCCCCGCAACACATACCTTAGGGCTGCAAAGCGCCCTGAGAACCAGCCCTACAGGCCGAAAGCTACGGCCGAAAACTCCAAATTCGCCCCGCGAATTGCCCACGCCCATGTCACCACAACAAAATTCCCATTCAATGTTGGGAAATACAACGGTTCGTCCGACCCGGACGACCACATGAACATTTTCATGGGTGCAGGGTGCAACGCCAGTGGGATGAACCCACTTGGTGTAATTTTTTCCCCCAGACCCTCACGGGTCTGGCCAGGGCTTGGTTCGATTCTTTGCCAGTGGGATCACTGGCCTCATTCGAGAACTTACATGCAAAGTTCCTCGCTCATTTCAGCTAGCAACGACGTCACGAACGTGATTCGATGGACGTTATGAATATCTGGCGCAGGGACGACGAATCTCTCGAAGCATTCGTCGTCCGATACAATAAAGAGTGCCTGAAGATAGGTGACGTGGCAGACCAAATGGCACGGAACCACTTAATCAAGGCCGTCAAGGACAAGCAGATGGTTATGATCATCTCTGGCAAGAAGAGCTTCCCTAAAAATGGGAAGATGTCATGGCCGCAGTCAAGACATACGCCCAGACGCAGCGGTCACTTGAACCGCATATGGCAAAGGCACAACCCAAGCCGAAACCTCCCACCAGGGTCCAAGCGTAACAATAAACGCAACCATGACGTTGGAAATCGCGACAGCATATCCAAACCATACTTCCCGCGTACCAACCCGTTTGACCCAAGGAACCATAACGCCCAACGGGACAACCGGGCGTCAAAGAAAGATTCTCGAGACCGCAACTGGACCGAAATCACCAAGTCGCCGAGCGAAGTCCTCCTTACGGACGCGCGGACCCTGCGACCGGCCCAACCAATGAAGTCCAAGAAAAATCAAGATCTCACTCTCTATTGTGAGTATCACAAGGACTCGGGCCACACAATAAACAACTGCATCAGTCTCCGGCTGGAGATTGAGCGAGCCTTAAAAGAGGGCAAACTGCAACATCTTTTGCCAGGTGGGCAGAAACCCACCAAGCGCATCACCCCTCATGGCGAAGGCACCTCCTCAGGGAAGAGGACCATGTATGTGGCCTCGACCCACATGATTAACGGAGGCAAAGGAAGGCCGCACAAAACGGCGAGAAGACCGGACAATGACTGGAAAGACGAGCAAGTCGTCTTTCCAAAAGTCCGAGGCGGACCGCGCGACAGGCGCGCCGTCATTATTATAGGCCAACTGGCTCATTACTGCACCGAGCGTCTATTTATCGACCCGTGCAGTACTTCTGATATAATCTATAAGTAATGCTTCAACCAGTTCGACCAGGAGGACAAGGATCGGTTGCAAGCAGTGGAAACTGTCTTTCCCCTAGGCCAGATCACTCTTCCTGTGCGTCTCACCAGCGGAAGGCACACAAGAACAGAAGAGGTAAACTTTATGGTTTTACCTCATACCTCCAGATATGACGTGCTCCTTGGGAGAGAATCCCAAGGTGATTTCAATATGATTACGTCCGTACCCCACTCTGCTGTCGGTTTCCCAACCGAAACAGGGGTCGCGATAATCTACGCTCGCAGAGACGTCATGATGTCGGACGAAATTCGTCCGACCAAGATAGCAAGGCCTACCCCCAACAACCAACCAGAAAAATGGGTTCTTAACGCGAGATACCCAGAACAAAAGGTTACGTTGGGCCACGCCATGTCCCCTAACACCAAAGCGCACCTGAAGCAGCTTCTCTTCAGGAACCAAGACATTTTCGCGTGGACACCCGCATACATGACTGGGGTCCCGCGTAAAATCGCACAACATTGCTTAAATACCATGCCAGGTATTAAGCCGGTGATCCAAGGCCAACGCTACCTTGGATCCGCTAAAAACCAGGCGATGCATGAGCAGGTGGAAGAACTGCTCTCCGCAGGCATCCTGCGGGAAGTCAAATACCAGACTTGGTTATCCAACCCAATCATGGTAGAGAAACCATCCGAGGGCTGGCGCATGTGCGTCGATTACAAAGACCTCAACAAAGCCTGTCCCAAGGATTGCTACGCACTTCCGGAAATCGACGAAAAAGTCGATAACCTCGCACCTTTCAGATAGAAGTGTTTCCTCGATTGTTATAAAGGCTACCACCAAGTACAGATGGAAATCGAGGATGAAGACAAAATGGCATTCCGCACTCCTACCGGGAATTACTGTTATACAAAAATGCCGTTTGGGTTGCGCAACGCGGGCGCAACCTATCAAAAACTGATGAACGACACTTTCCGCGGGCAAATAAGCAAAAGTGTCAAAATCTACATGGACGATCTAGTCGTCATGAGCATGGAGGAAGTTACCATGCTCACTGATATTGAACGAACATTCCAAACTCTGCGAAGTGTTAACATAAAGCTCAATCCAGGGAAATGCTCGTTTGGAATGGAAGAAGGCAAATTCCTTGGATTCATCGTAACCAAAGATGGATTCAAGGTAAACCCGGAAAAGGTTCAGGCGATCGAGCGCATGCCATCGCCTTCAACGATGAAAGAAATGCAACGGCTGGCCGGCAGGCTAGCCGCACTAAATAGATTCTTAGCCAACCATGCAGCTAAGTCATATCCTTTCATCAAGACCCCGCGGAACTGTTTAAAGAAAGAACAATTCCAATGGACCGCAGAGGCCGAAAATGCTTTCCGGGAAATGAAGGAGTGTTTGATACAACTCCCAACTCTAACCGCACCACGCAAGGATGAACCACTCATATTATACCTATCTGCCGCAGACAACGCGGTAGGTGCGGTACTGATAGTGGAGCGGGAGGGGGTTCAAACACCCATCTATTACATCAGCAAGATGCTCAACGACCCAGAGACATATTCAATAATGGAGAAATTGGTATTAGCACTAGTACACGCTTCAAGACGGTTGCGACGTTACTTCGCAAACCATGTCATCACGGTGCTAACCAATTACAGGATCGGCCCGATCCTATCCAAACCTGACATTTCTGGGAGATTAGCGAAATGGGCAATCGAGCTGGGCGCGCACACGCTGAGCTATAAACCGCGCCCCGCGATTAAAGGCTAAGTCTTAGCTGATTTCGTCGCCGAAGTACCGGCCAATCGCATCCAAGAATGCGAAGAAGCACAAAATCCTACACCAGCACCACCTTCCTCGGAAACTTGGGCACTTTTTACTGATGGTGCCTCCAACGAGAAAGGTGCAGGCGCAGGTCTACGACTCGTCAGCCCTGATGGCCAAGAACTTACATATGCAATCCGCCTCGATTTCAAAAGCACAAATAACGAGGTAGAATATGAGGCTCTACTGGCAGGACTACGTTTAGCAGTCAAACTCGGCATGCAACATTTGGAAGCACACGTCGACTCTTTGTTAGTTGCAGGGCAGATACGCGGCGACTACGCCGCAAATAGGGGTGTAAACGAGCCGAGCCGAGCCAGGGTGGGCTCGAGCTCGAGCTCGATAACAATCGAGCCAGCTCGGCTCGACTTGAAAATGTAAACGAGCTAGATTTTTTAGCTCGGGCTCGACTCGAAAAAACTCGAGCCAGCTCGAGGCTCGACAAGCCAGCTCGATTTTCTTTTCTATTTTATAATTTATATTTTTACATATTGTTGTGTTTAAAAAAAATAAAATATTATATTAACATAGATACATCCAATTCAATGCGTTCATTAAAAGAACCAATTCAATGTATCTGCTAAAACCAAATTCAAGATATCCGTTCGGAAAAAGAAAAAAAACCCAAGTTAATTACATAAGTTCTTAACCAAGTTAGAAAAAAAGTAAATAAAAAGTAGAACTAAGCACTTCAAAACAACGTCACTAGCACCAATGCTATCACTAAAAAATATGCCAATCACCATCTTATATTCCTTCAACAGCACCTGCCCATAGTCATGAGAATAAATTAACCTACAAAGTCAAAAACAAAGTTAATTATGTGTATATATTGCCACATCAAAGACCTTAGTAATTAAATTTTCAATTAAAATCTAAGTCGCAATCTATTTTACACTCGATACATATATATATATACTGTAAATAGTAATTAAATTACCTTTTATGTCAACTAGATGCCCCATCACTCGTCGGGATTGGAATTTCCAAATTTTCTTCTTCCTTTGCCGATTGCTATATATAAAAAAAATACGAACATTAGAAATAAATTATAAAACTAAAGATTTGAAGGATATATATAAGCTTACTTCTAATGTTTTAATAAATGATTTTGATGCCGACTTTATCCAATCTCCTCCACAAACAAGAAGCTCAACCATTTCTTTAGTAAGAGAGCTTCTATAGTCATCCGATACACGTCCCCCAGCACTAAATGCTGATTCTGAGGCAACTGTTGTGATTGGAATGCAAAAAATGTCACGAGCCATTTTGCTTAGCACGGGGTACTTGCTAGAATTTTGACACCACCATTGTAACACATCAAACTTTATAGTTCTTGGAACTACAAAATTTGGCTCTTCTAAATACACATCAAGTTCTGATTTTTGTGTACTTTCAACTGGTTTAGTTTCAAGATAAGCATAAAAATCATCGTCTCCATCACGAATACTTGGGCCCTCAGATGATGTGCCATTTAGATTGCTATCGGCAGCCCTAGCCACTTGATATGCATTAGAGTATTTTTCAAAAAGTGGTTTTAACTTATTAATCACATCTTCAACCCGACCATCAACCTCTTTTTCTGGATACAACTTCTTAAATGTCCAAGAAATAGATTCCTTCTTAAAACGCGGGTCTAAAAGAGAAGCAATTGACATAAGTACCCCGATTTCTCCCCAATACTTCTCAAACTTGTCAAACATTGGCCTTCCCATATTTTTCAAGAAATTATCATTTGATTTAACAGCATTAGTTATCTCTTTTTTTACTTTAAAAATCTCAACAAGAAACAAATTTGCGGTCGGATATAATGTACCTGAAAACAAATCTGTAGCATTCAAAAACACCTCAAGTAGCTTGCATACCTTTTTAGCCCGATCCCACTCCTCATCCGTAAGAGACCACTCATAATTCGAATCCCTTAACGCGTAACCTTCAAAAGCATGTTTGTAGTGAATCGCCAATTTAAGCATACGATGTGTTGAGTTCTATCTGGTTTTTACATCAATACACAATGATCGGCGGGTTGGGATACCAAGGGTGATCGGAATTTCACCAAACTTCAAGAGGCGACCCGCTGACTTCTTCAAATATTTCACACCTTCTCTTATTTTGACAAGACAACCATCAATTGTTCCAAGTCCATCTTGTACAACCAGGTTTAGTATATGAGCACAACATCTCACATGAAAAAACATACCCTCAAAGTGCAATGTTCCCTTTCCTTGAAAGGTATTCCTTAAAATTGCGGCCGCCCTATCATTATTTGATGCATTGTCTAATGTTATTGTACCTATTTTATCTTGTATACCCCATTTAATGAGGCACTCTAGAATAGCATCCGAAATGACCTCACCACTATGGGGTGGTGCTAGCTCATTAAATCCAATTATGCACTTTTTCATTTTCCAATCAGAGTCAATATAATGAGCTGTCAAACACATATACCCAATAGTTTGATTTGAGGTCAATCAGTCACTAGTAAGTGAGATCATATCAATCTTTTTAAAAACTTTCTTCAACTTCTCTCTTTCTGATTCAACTACTTTAATGCAATCTTTTCTAATTGTGGCTCTACTCACTTTTTGAAAAAGAGGGTTCAAGTATTTCATCAGGGCATTAAACCAATGGCACTCTACAAAGGAAAAAGGTAGCTCATGGGCTACAATCATTTTGGCAATTATTTCCCTACATTTTGTTTGTTCAAATCCCCCACTCAACCCATATTCAGTTGCTTCATTACTAGCTTTTTCAAAATTTATGAAACCTTTTTTACCTGCGCAAATTTAACATGATTTATACAAGATTAGCAAGTATGATTCACGTATGCTACAAGTATGTTAGGAGTAGGTGTGTCGTACCTTTTGACCTTTTCAAGTATGAACACTTATTCAAGTGTCGCTTTAGCTGTGTTGTGGCCTTTGAAGCTTGTGGTTTATATAGCTTCTTACAATGTATGCATCGATCTTTCATGACCTTCTGCTCTCCTTCCATCACTTCAACAGATTCAAAATGAAGCCAAACTTCAGATTTACTCTTTCGTTTTGAACCAACATCAACATCATCTTCGTCAATCATAGTTTCTTCTTCAAAACTTTCCTCATCATTTAAATCAACATGCTCACTTGGGTTGTCGGTCGCAGCAAGTGATTCTTTAAGTGAAGACATCCTTCAAAGTGAGACACCCAAAAATATTAGCTAACAATGATTAGTACAACATACATTTACACCCCTAGAAATGTTTTGCTAACATGATTACAATAGTTATCCGATGTGAAAAAAAGGGTTGAAACAAAACAAGTAATATTTTAAGCATACATTTATTTCATGTTTGATGAATATAATAAATTAAATTAATATAGTATAAGTGAATTAATAACTAATGAACTAATCAAATGATCTAAAAATATGTATAGGTGAATTAATAACTAAAGAACTAATCAAAGGATCTAAAAAATATACATAAAAAAGGTGTGTTACGAAGTTGCATATTATTTCAGCATTATCACAAAGGTGTTCACCATTATCATTAAGGTGTTCACCATTATCAGTTAGTGAATTTCTTTTTTAGTAGCACTTGTTTTTTTCAATCATGTTTGATTTAAATAACATAATCACACTAACAAAAAACACTTATCAAATCTATTTTTCTCATAACAAAAGAATGATCAATTGCCATTCATCATAAGACATACAGTTACAATATGAAGATATTTTATATCACCAACTAATATCTACCAAGCGTGTCACCTTTTCGTAAATAATAAATATGTATATGGAGATGAAGCAGTTATGAAAGATTGTAATTAAGAGGTTAACATGTATATGTAGTTGAATCTTTACCTTGAATCAAGAGAGATGAATTGCTAGGGTTTAGTCGCTGGGTTGAGTTGCCGCTTGTGTACTTGTGTGAGAGAAATCAAAGAATTTAGGGATGAAATAGATTATTGTGTAAATTGCATATGGAAATTGGTTTTGAATGGATTTAGGGTAATGTGGCGGTGACTTAAATTTCAAGCATATATAATTTTATTAATTAGTAGATGTTAAGATATCTTTTAAATAAATAAAAAGATATGTTTTCATTATATTATGGACAAACTGTTTATCATCGAGGTATATTTTATTAATTTAATAATTAATAATTTTGTATATTATTATTATTAATTAATATCTATTATATAAAACATATGTTTATCAAGCCACAAGTCGAGTCACGAGCCGAGCCAACAAGTCGAGTCACGAGCCGAGCCAACGAGTCGAGTCACGAGCCGAGCCAACGAGTCGAGCTACGAGCCGAGCCACAAGCCGAACACCCTAGCTCGAGCTCGGCTCGTTTATGAATCGAGCCAGCTCGGCTCGGCTCGATAGCAAAACGAGCTTTTTCGAGTCGAGCTTTTTTCGAGCATTTTTCGAGCGAGTTTCGAGCGAGCCACGAGCCGCGAGCATTTTGTACACCCCTAACCACAAAGGGGGATATCATGATCCTCTACCTCGAGCAAGCCCTGCAACTAACATCAAAGTTCACTTCATTCAATATCCGACATATCAACAGAAGTGAAAACAAATCCGCAGATGCACTATCAAAACTTGCATCCACCAGCTTCCAACACCTGGCAAAGGAGATACGCATCGAAATTCTGCAGAATCATTCGGTACCCCTGCGCCAGGTCAATGTCATCCAATACGGCACAACATCTTGGATGACACCAATTATTGCATATTTGCAATCAGGTGTGACTCCCGAAAGCAAGTCAGAGGCACGCAAGTTACAATACAAAGCGTGTCATTATCAAATGGGAGACGGTATCTTATACCGTAAATCATACCTAGGGCCACTCCTACGATGCGTCAACCACCAGGATGCCACATACCTCATCAGAGAGATACACGAGGGAATGTGTGGCATACACGCAGGACCACGCATGGTAGTGGCCAAAATCATGAATGCTGGGTATTACTGGCCCGGCATGCACTTGGACGCCGTCAAAGAGTTGCGCAAATATATTAACTGTCAACGACATGCTCCAAAAACTTTGCGCCCCAAGAACAACTTGGTCCCGGTCACCACCGCATGGCCCTTTCAGAAATGGGCAATCGACGTGGTCGGACCTTTCCCAGACGCACCAGGTGCGGTCAAATTTATCATAGTAGCGGTTGATTACTTCACAAAATGGGTAGAGGCGAAACCGCTCGCCCCAACCACTTCTATGATAACAAGGAAATTCATTTGGGAACACATCATCTGCCGTTTCGGTCTTCCAATGTGCATCGTTACCGATAACGGCACCAACTTTGTTGCCGACGAATTTCAAAAATGGCTAGAAGAACTACACATTGAACACATATTCTCATCTGTGGCGCATCCGCAAGGGAATGGCCAGGTTGAGAGTATCAACAAAAGTCTAGTCGAAGGCATCAAACCAAGGTTGGGAACAGCCAGGCGTGGCTGGGTCGATGAACTCCCAAGCATCTTATGGGCTCACCGCACAAGCCCAAAAACGAGCAATGGGGAGACACCTTTCAGCCTAGTCTATGGCTCAGAAGCGGTGATCCCCGCGGAAGTAGGCCTCCCTTCACCCAGAATATTGGCTATTGAAAAAATAGGCAACTGTATGGAACGCAGGATTGACTTAGACCTCTTGGAAGAAAGGCGTGAAAACGCTGCCATCAACGAGGCCAAGTACAAATCCAAACTTGAAAAGTACTACAACTCACGCGTCCGCGTTTGTACTTTCAACCCGGGAGACTACGTCCTCCGCGACAACGAAGCATCTAACGCTGAACGCCCAGGAAAACTTGCCCCCAAGTGGGAAGGACCCTACCTCATCAATGAGGTCTTGGGCAAAGGCGCGTATAAGTTACAAACATTAGAAGGCGAACCTATCGCACGTACATGGAATGCACAACAGCTTCGACGCTGTTACATGTAAGCCATGTTTTTACATTTTCATGTAACCTATCGGGCCGCAGGCCATTTGCAAATAAATAAACGAGCAATTCAATACAATATTGTTTGTTACTATTATTACAAATGCGTGTTCCACTTTGCGGTATCCGCAAAAACAGATTGGCAAAATCTTCATTCGCGATACCCACACAAAGTGCTAACCACACACAAATATTGTAATAGGCCAGCAAAAGGCAGAATATTAAGTGTCTATCCGGCCGGATAGACAAGTTTTTACAAAACTTAACACAATTCCTGAACCCTAATAAGGCAAGCAATAGAATTAACTCGTACTCATACGACAAAGATATCGAGTATACTCAACCCCATTCACAATGGGTAGAGTTCCAGACAAGGTTTTACAAAACTTAACACAATTCCTGAACCCTAATAAGGCAAACAATGGAATTGATTGGCAATCATACGACAAAGGTATCGAGTATACTCAACCCCATTCACAACGGGTAGAGTTCCGGGCAAGTTGTTACAACACTTACACAGTTCCTAAAACCTAACAAGGCAAGCAATGGAATTGACGCATACTCATACGACAACGGTATGGAGTATACTCAATCCCATTCACAATAGGTAGAGTCCCGCATACACATGTTCAAACATGCAAGAAGTAAAAACACTTGTACAAATTGAGCAACAAACTTTATATTCAAAAAAGTCAGGCACCCACGCGACGCACAATGGATTTACATAAAGTTTCAACATGTACAAGAGGAAAACAAAAAAGGGGCACACAGGCCAACCTAAGTCCTATTTTGTACCACTGGTACCCGCGCCATCTTGGTCGCCGCCAGCAGGATTTTCTTCTTCCGCGTCGGCATATAACATCCGCAACCGGTCTACATAATCCGCGGCCTCTAAGCATTCGTCAAGCTTCTCCACACAAGAAAGAGACGTGTCATAAAAAGATGCAACGGCCGCATCAAGAAGCGCTTCGGTGTCCACGTCACGAAACCCGGACCGTTCTTCAGTATAACCGCCTTTAGACATGACGTTTATATGACCGATACAGCGGTTATAACCAGCTTTAAAACCAGCATCGCGGGCACATTGCTTGACCAAGTCTAAACCAGTTGCGGTTTCAGGCGCATCCATGATAGCCTAAACAATCTGCAATAAAAGAATGATAAGATTCACATGCTAATCCGAGTAAATACAAAGGCATGGGATACTTACATGTGCAATACCGTGACTCTGCATCCACTCACGGTCAGCCTCAAGTTGGTTAAACGAAGAGGTCAAGGCATCTCTAGCCTCGACAGCCGCATTTACCCGCTCTTCCGCTACAGTTACGCGGGCAGTAGTGTCTGCGAGCTTAGCCTCGCAAGTCTGAACCTCAACCTTTCAAAAGCAAGAAGCAGTTTGCACAAAGTTAGTATACATTCTCGAAAGGCAGAAGGAAAGATAAAACGGGGAAAACAAATCATACCTGAAGGCTGCCAACAACCTGATTCAAACGGGTGCGCTCAGCATTCGCCTCTTCAAGAGCCTTAGAAGCACGGCTCTCCCTCTCTTTGGCCTCTTCAAGGGCCTGTGCAGCACGAGCCCTCGCTTCTTTGGCCTCTTCAAACGCCTTTATAGCCCGGGCCTCTGCCTGGTGGGCTTTAACCGCAATCACCTCAGCCGCAACTTTCTCCTTGCCCAAAACAGCATTCGCTGCCTTGGCATTCGTCAGCTCCTGACGAGCACGAAACAGATTTTCATTCTGTTTAGCCCAAGATTCTTTCCAGGTCTTGCGCTCATTGGAAAGTTTTTCGTTCCAACTCTTGCGTTCATCAGAAAGTAACTTAGCAAGAGTACGAACCTGTTTCAGCTCAGCAGTCGCAGCCCACTCCGCGGTCTGTTTCTGCTTCTCGAAAGCAGCCCTATCCTTTTCTAGCTGCTCCGCACCCGCACGAGCAGCCTTCACCAACTCTTCCGCTTCGGCCCGCAAGCGAGCAGCTTCTTCCTCCCTGCGGCCTAGCACCTTGTAATCTTCCAGAATGGCATTCGCCACTCTGGAACTTCCCACTAACATGGTGGAAAGTTGGTTGATGCGCAGTTCACGAGGTGCGAAACGGGCACGATCAGTTTCAAATGGGGTGCCCACACCACCCAGAATCTCCTTGCATGCAGAAGGATCATTAGAAATATCACCCCCTGTATAACAGTCCAGGGGGGTCGATGATAACTCGTGCTCCGATCCGGGGTGTAAGTGCGGTAATAATACTCCAATTCAGACTCCCCAGGCTGAATATGAGGCCCATCATAACCCGCGCCACCGGAAGAAGAACCAGTAACCTTCTCACCAGCAGGAGATTTTTGCGGCTCAGCATCCGATTTCTGCTTCCCAGCATCCGAAAACCGTAGATCCAAATTGTCACCATCATTTGGAGAGATCAGATTGTTGGAAGAATCAACGGTATCGAAAATCTGGGTCGTGACCTTCTCCACGGTCCTCTCCGCCTGCACGGTTGGATCAGGAACCACCTTAACAAAAGGTGCCGCAGGTTCCTTTGGTACCCCCGCACCCGCAGCTGTGGTATGCGAGGGAGACAAGTAAGCATCACAGAAAGAAAATCCTACATCTTGTGGTTCTGCAATACAAAGAAAGCACCAACTATCAGAAAACAAGTTGTGCATACAAAAACACTTGCAAAAGTTGTACACTTACCAGCAGTAACCGCAGGTTTCTTTTGTGTCGGACCAGTCCTCTTGGACTGAAGCTTCCGACGTTTCAATTCACCACCACCAGCAGCTGCCTGCTCCGGTTTTCTTTTTTCACCGGCAACAGTGGAACCCGCAGCAGTCCCACCTACAGCCGCACCACCACCTGGAACACGCAAACCCTCAAGGGTGTCAGATACTACCACGTAATCGGTATATCTGCGGTAACAAGAACGATAGGTACCTGCGGCTTGAGACACCAACGGAGGGGCGGTAGAACCCTCAGTTTTCTCCTTACCGCGACCCCGCGCGGGTTTCTTCACTTGCTTCCTCTCCACATGCTTTTTAGGGCCAGCTTTAACTTCAAACTTCCTTAAATCCCCAAGGGTGCCTGCATTTGAATAATCAGGCAAGCAAATTAATAAGGAGAACTCTTAAGCAAAGACAAGATCTCAGAAGATACCTTCGTTTCCCCGCACAGGTGCATTCAATATCTCACGCGTGAGAACGCGAAAATTACCAACAATCTCCAAATTGAAACCTTCTAGTTGCCCGCATGCAACCAAATCAACCCTCCCTTTAAAATCTGGCTCAAACATCCTCCACAGGCCAACCGATTTCTCTGATAAAACACATGCAAATTAATAAAGAGTGTAAAGAAGCAAGGAAACGCACAAGAGTAAAGGGCTTACCACCACTCTTTTCCCGTAGAACGGGCCTTGCCCTCCTATCCGGCCTGGAAAGCATCATCCGCAACACCCACAACTGGTTGTTGTCTAACTTCTTGAGTTCAATAGGCCGCAGCCTAAAGAACCATTCCACAGTCTTCGCGGTGGCAACAGGAATATCCTCATTGGTAACACCCACATTTACGTTCCGGAAAGTCATGTGGGCGTAGACCGCACAGGCTTTGACGTAAAAAAACTTCGTCTTCCACTTTGAGACACCCTTGGGAGGCGTCATCAACTTCAAACTCCCATGTCGTTGATTAAAGGAGAAAAATCCGGTGTTCACCGTTAACTGGTAAAACCGCCGGAAATTCTCAACGGTAATGTCCAAACCATGGGCACGAAAGGTGTACTCAAAGTTCCTAATCCGGAACATCCCAAATGGACTTAGTTGGGAAATATGGAGATGATAGTATTCTAACACCTCAGCAACGAACACCGTCACCGGCAATCGAAGGTTGCCCTCGGCAAAAAATCAGCCCACAGGGAGATATAGCCGGCCGGAGCATCGGCACCAGTATCACCCTCTTGTGGGTAAGTGGCTTTCCACTCGTCGTCCATCTGAATAGTGGTCATCAGGGTTTTAAAACCACCCTTCGACCACTTCAATACCGGTAGGCCACCACCGACGGCACCACCATCATCATCTTCATCCTCTTCAGCCCCTACCAGTGGCTGCTCAGGGTTTTCACCCTCCACATTGTGTACATTTGATGGTTCAGCCATCAGAAATATGGACGAAGGGAAGAACGTGAGTGGAAAAACTCAAAATAACCTCACCGGAAGTTCAGAAAATCTTTTCGGAGAAGACAAAGGAATTGTTTCTCTCACCGGAAAAAATTTTGAAATTTCGAACAAGTGAGGGGAAACCACGAATGGTTTCCCCTTATATACTCATCGCAATAAATGCAGCATGGAAACTGAATCATCACGTCCAAAAAGAGCGAATTATGCGGCACCACGTGTCAAACGACGTTTCCGCTGACGGATACTACGCTCGCGTGGCCGCCCACGCGCCTGACAAAAGAGACGTTGACACTCCTGCTACAGTGCATTTAATGACCTCGGGCAGTGCAAATGTCCTTTCATTTCAGCACATGCCAGAAAATCTCACCAACTTCCACTAACTCACACGTGCGCTCAGCCACGTATACAACAAAAAGCGACAACATTATCCAAACACAAGCGGCATGCGGTTTCTCTGGTATACCGCACCATAACCCATACCGCATGTCGTTTTTTTTACATACCCCATAAAATAGCCAAAAAATTATATCTTTCCATGGTTAAGGGAGTATAAACATGTCCGCACATACCCACGAGCACACGTGGAATATGCGGAGATGCCACACACGAGCCCGTACAGCTGTGTCAGATACTCAGAACCAGCGTTGTTCTTTGGACTGAACCGCATCTCAGAAACAGGTAAATCGCATTGCCTTCATTCTCTTCAAGCTTCAAATCCCTCCTGTCCGGTTCACAACCACAGAGGGTGCATAAACAACTTCTTCAACAAAAAGAAGGAAGGGAATGTACGTGCACGCACATCAGCAACCCTGACTCCTGATCCTTCAAGAGCCACATCCGAGCAACGCACCCGTTTCAAGCGAGTATGGGGTGACAAAACCGCAGACACTCATGAGTCGCTGCGGACACACCCATAGCTCCGCAAATGGTTGCTACGGAAGAGCCACAACTAAGTCATCACATAGATGAACGAAGCTACTTCAAGGAAAACTCCTCGGTATTGGAGCATGAAGGAAAGTGGTTAAGGAAGAGATGCGGATGAGATCCCCAATGCTCATAAGAGATCTCGTCGAACAACAAGCGGCCGAACAGCGGTAACAAGTCTGCTTATGACTTTGTTACCCTACTTGTAATACGGATAGAATAAACAATGGTGGGCATTACCATGCCTATGGCCATGTTTATTTGACCATTATCCAGATTCACATTGTTCGACCAAACATGGCCAACAATGACGCAAGTATCAAACATTGTTCACATAACCGTGGCCAACAATGTCAAGCAACGAGGTAACCGCAAAGGACGTACGGTTACTAGAGAGCTAATTGGAAGAACATGAACACCCCTGATGTGTGAAAATGTGTATATTAAATTCGAACAAGTTTTAAAAATGGAATCACAACCTAAACCACACACAATCGGCAAGTGCACCGGTCGCAGTGTAGTGTAGATGGCAAGACCGGATATCAATCCGTGGACACTATATGCAAACTCTAGATACTGAACCTCTATCGAATAAATAGTCAAATTTTTAGATTTGTTTTGAGTGATTTTAAATAATTAATTAACAACTAAAATAAGCAAGAAAACGTAGGAACCAAAACAGACAAACGAAGCAAACACGCGAGCAAATTGTGATCAAGTATATATGAGATAAAGGCTACCTAGGTGTCGAATCCTTAGAATCATGCAATGCTAATGTGACAATGATAACGGTTAAATATCTATTTCCATCGATTGACCCCCCGCTAGAGATGTCCCAAACAAGAAAGCAAGACTAAATGTGAAGTGTTAGAACGAACCGGCTCGAGCTATCGATACCAAGTCCTACGAAAATAGAATCCTTTTGACCTCAGAGACAATAATGTTAAGAGAGAATCCCACAATCGCAAAGCAAACCCAACTTTGATAATTAAAATCCTAGGAAACCCTAATTACGATGCAATAAACGAGCCCGAGCTATCGGTCACCCAATCTACCCACCAATAATTAGCTAATAACCTAGCTCACCCTAATCGTCTTTCGAGTCACAAGATGAGGATGCAAGTTTTAATATCGTGATTTTAATTATTAATCAACTTGGTCAATTTCTCAACACAATATTCAACCCGAAAATCCTAAGATAACCGAATTAAATTAAATTCTAAGTCTAGGGGGAATTTCTTCGTGCCTAAACCGCTGAATTTATTGACTAATAACAATCAAAATATACCAACATGCAATATCAAGATCAATATCAAAGAAAGACTATGTAAATCACATCAAATAACCGAAATCATGTCAAATATGCATTACAATCATCTAGTTCATCAAAACCTAGGTAGTTGTGAAGTTTAGCTACTCATAATATTCAATAAAACAACTGAACAAAGTCTGGAAACAACTGAATTCATAGTTCAAGACGAAAAGAAACCGAAAAACTAATGTTTAACGAACCCGAAACGCTCCAAACTCGAACCGAAAGCTTCCAAGACTCTTGCACAGCTTCAAGATGCCTCACAATCGTCCAAGAATGCTCCAATGCCGCCTGTGTTGCGTGAATGATCAAACCCTAATCGGCTGCCTTGGTTTTATAATTTTTTTGCGAAATACGATACCCTTACGGACCGTATGGTTAAAGGCTTGCGGTTCGTAAAGGACTAGGTCAATCCGGGTGCGCGCCTCCTCCTTGTGGACCGTAAAGACCTGGTCTTACGGTCTGTAAAGGGTCCTGTACAGCATTATTTTATTTTTTCTTGCTTTTTCGACACGTCTTTCCGTGTTCCTTTCGCTGCACCATTTTTCTTCCGTTTTCACCGCGAAATTAGCAGGTTCATCATCAATTCCTGCAAATCCATAATTTAAACAATTAAGTATCCAAATCGCGAGAAAACCACATCCAAAATCATAAGAATGTAAGGAATTTGATACGAAAAATATGTGTAATTATAAACATATCAAACATCCCCACACTTAACCTTTTGCTTGTCCCTAAGCAAAACCCCAAGCAGCATGTCCAACTTAAACACTTTAACAAGAACGCAAATCTCGAACAAGTTATAACGCGAACTACGAAGTTATCCACCACAAAAGTTTCGCAAGACTTACAACGTTCAAAAGGTGACGAATCATAACATTTTAAATAAAAACGGGCCTACATAATCAAGCTTTTCTTACCTTCGAGCAATCAATTATGCAATGTCAATACCCCTCACAATTTCACTCATCTCTCGGCTAATAAATATGTAATTTTGAGTGAACTCCCAAAACCAAACTTTGAAGCAACACTATCATAAGCTTGTACGTCAATCAGATTTCCACCTATTTGTTAAAACTCGACATGGATCAAAAGGACTTTATTGGGTAGGTAAGGGCTAAGGGTAGGTATTATATATATATATATATTTTTTTCGGACATAATGGGCTAAACACATAAACACAAGATAAACCGGATACGTACGAACAAATACTAACACATTGGTCATTTTGACCCACAACTTTATTCTACTTTTCTTTTTCTCTCTTTTTTTTCGATTCTTTTTTTCATGTCAAATATAATAATCACGTAACACGATCCGGCTATCAAATCACAAACGGGTAACAAACGAACGGCTAGGCTCAAAGTGGTGTATCTAGGGGTAATGGTGAAACGGGTCAAACACAAAGGTCACACAAACAAGGTGATCCTAATGCCTCTATCATATCCATGTCAAATCCTAACCGAAGGTCTCAAACTGTATCAAAACGCACAAGTTCTAAAGTGATGCAACAAAGTCGGTAAACACACATGAAATGAAAGTAGTGAACATATAAATATGAACATGTAAAGGCTCAAATCTCACTATCATGTGGTAAATAAGGGCCACCGATATCGACAATGCACAACCAATTA
Organism: Helianthus annuus; assembly: GCF_002127325.2. Lineage (NCBI taxonomy): Eukaryota > Viridiplantae > Streptophyta > Magnoliopsida > Asterales > Asteraceae > Helianthus > Helianthus annuus. Next base: position 177,722,916 of record NC_035441.2, read on the forward strand.
ACTCTCCGGCTCCATCCACTATCCTAGGCATCCCAAACCCTTTTACTTCCCAAAAACCGATTCAGTCAACCTACTATCCCGCAACTTAAAGAAACATGTGCTTTCCAACTCGTAAATTCGATCATTAAACCGCTTTTGACCGACGTTTTGAAAAGGTTTTTCGTTTTCTACGCGCTAAAGGACCGGGACTCACAAACCAACTCTTTTTTTCTTTTATTTTTATTTATTTATTTATTTATTTTATAAGTATTTACAGACTCATTTTACAAAATTTCCCCATCCCCACACATGAAAGACACATTGTCCTCAATGTGAACAAAAAGGAAATAAACAAAGAATATACAACAACAACAATCAGGAAGAGTGAAACTGAAACTCCCCTGATATGCTCGATACACTGCTCAAGATGAAGAAACCGTTCAGCTTACGCGACTCCGTATCATAATATAACCTGTATAATGAACTGCACGGCTAGAAGCAATATATCAAACACAACCATAATATACAATAAATATACAACGTACAAGTACAACAAAAGACCCAACCGGTTACCCTTACAATTCCCCCGAATATATATATCAAGTACAGACCATGATCATAAAAACAAAAATAAAGGGAAAAAGTACAAAGGTAACCCAAAATCCCTGCTGATGCTGACTACTGCTGGCCTGGTGGTGGCTGCTGATCCTGTGGAGGGATGTGAAAATGATCAATGACGCGCCGAAGCATCGTCTTGACCTCTGCCAGTGTATCTACCACCCCATCTACAGACTGCTCTAAACCATCCAACCTCTCCTCCACTGTCCTCACTGCTCTAAGGGCTCCAGCACCCCTAACCCGAGCTCTCTCCCTATCACCATGCCTAAAACGTGGTGCTACCACCGGGACCTCCTCCTGTGCCTCACCTCCGGCCGCAGGACCCAATTGCACGGCCCTCGGCTCAAGAAATCTAGGCGGATCGCCCGGTGCCAACAACTCTGTCATCTGTCTCATGTCACTCAACCTATATCGTGACCCGACAGGCTCCTCATGCAACCATCCTGGTGGGAAATCCTGATACACACCCAAGCTCTCAGCAAGTACACAGATGTATGATCCCATACAAATCCTGGAGTCTGTACCGCGTCCTCGAGCCCTGTCAAAGGCGTGAAGTAAGAACACTGCTAAATAGGCCTCCTGGCCCTCCACCATGCAATACAACGCGAACAGATCATGATATGTAACTTTCTCGAGACTCATGTATCGAGAAAGTACGGTGCAAGCTAGAATCCGATGTAGAAAGCGAATGACCGGATCTCTGATCTGCGAGGCTGGAATCCCTGAAGCCCACGCACCATCTCCTATGGTGGACCAAAATGCAGCCAGCTGTGTCGTGGTGACACACTGAGGTAATGTCTCCTCTGTCCATCCCATCAAACTCTCAGTGAAGATAGGCTGTGTGGTCTCCTCCAATGTATATAAACCCGTATGGACGGCGAACTGAGCGAGGGACAGTATGTGTGTCCGTCGTCCAAGGGCGAAACTGACTGCAGCAGGCTCAGCTATGCGCACATGATGTAGCCTGAAAGTAGCGTGGAACTCCAGTACAAGCTCATGATGATACACTCTCCTCTCGTCTAACAACCTCCTCCAGCGAGGCGTGATCAACCCCTCAAACCTAGCACGAGCGGCCATGCGCTCCATCAAACCCCAGTCCAGTACTCTACATCTGTGATAACGTAAACCGAGATACCTCTGTAAGGCTGTGTACTCATCTGAATCTGGGTGAAACTGCAGCAGTGTGTGTCCCTCCTCCGGTGGGAGGTCAGCTGGTGGTGGTATCGCTGCAAACGGATCAGGCATCTGCGGATCCTCAGAATATCGAATCACTCTAGCAGGACGCTCAGGCGGCGGCTGTGGTGCTGGAGTGCGTGAAGGACGTCCTCGCTTGCGAGACGGCTGTGCTGACGATGAAGATGCCATACCTGCACTCATTTACAACAGTGAGAAATACAAGACAAATAATACAAGACACCGCCCCCAACACGTTTTTCGATGCATTTTTATGTTTTTTATTTTTTTATTTATTAATTTAACTGAAACGAAATAAATGAATGAAACGGAAAGCGAAAAGATATATTTTTGGTGTGCTGGGGGAGGTAGTTGCGGCCGTATAGCATTTCTTTCGCGGCCGCAACACATAAATATACAACAAAAATAAGAAATTTCGGCATGCCCACGACGTATTTACAAGAAACCAACCGTCCTCGCCCGAATGGATATTGAGTACGGGCGAGGCGATCGCAGTCCTGCAAATAAAACACGATACAAATCCGACACTAAAAATTTAAATCAATGCAAGCTCATTGTCAACTTATGTAAGCATCCGAAATAAACTATATAACAAACAACAACACAAATGACGCCTACTCTAAAGACTCGACACTAAACGACTTCCAAATTTTTTTTCTTTTCTTTTTTTTTTCTTTGATAAAATTACTACGACCGATATGACTCGACAAACTAACCGACACGACTGAACTGAACCCGAAACAGACTCGACATCACGAAACAAAATCGACCCGACTAAAAACTCTCGACTCTCGACACACAACATTACAATTTACAACATTCTTAGACGACTCAAGCTACACCTTCGAACGGTACGACTAAATGACTACACCGAGACCCGAAACAAGTCAACTACTCTTAAATAAAATGGGCTACCAAAGACGCCTGTTACGACGGACTAGAAACTCAACTGAAACCAATCAACTAATACGACCCGACACTAGACTCGACGCTGAAATCGACTCAGACTCGATAGACACCGACACTTACGCACCCTAATCAACATCTACAGACTCAAAATATACAAATGATTCAACAAAAATATACAAGATACATACCTGAGTGTCGATGCAGCGCAGAAAACGAGGAGAAACAGTAGAGGTGGCAGCGGCGGAGCGGCTGTGCGGTGATGGTGGCTGAGATGGTGGCGGGTGTGCGGCGAACAGTGGTGGCGGAGGGTGGGTGGCAGTGGTGAGAATCGGCGGTGAAAATGGTGGAGATCGGGTGGAGATGAACGGTGGTGGTTATGGCGATGAAGGTGGTGGAGATCGGGTGGAGATCGGGTGGTCGGCGATGGTGATGGCTGGTGAGGGTGAAATCGGTGATGGTGGGTTCAAATGAGGGAGACGGTCATTTTAGGGCTTTTATATTTTTTTTTCCGCTGCTGACAAGCTTACGGACCGTATGGGCTATCCCTTGCGGTCCGTAAAGTAGTTAAATATTTTTTCAAACCGCCAAGCTCTTACGGGTCGTATAGTGAGTTACTTGCGGTCCGTAAGAGATGTCAGAACAACATTTTTATTTTATTTATTATTATTAGTAAATATTATTATTATACCGTTAACTCACCTCGTTTCCGACGGTACACCCGCACTCCTTTGCTCAGTTATCCACCTGTGAACTACGCAGCTCAACAAACCGATTAGTACGTACGACGCAAACTGACACAAACAGACTCAATATACACAAAAATAAAAGATACAAAATAAAAGGTACAAACTATACAACTCGGGAAATCCCGAGCGTGTAACACACTCTCAAGTGCTCATAACGGGGAGGTCAATCACCTCCTCCTCTCGATCCTCTGTCGGTCCCTCGACAAAATGTTTCAATCGATGCCCATTGACCTTGAACCTCTGACCGTCTTCATTCTCAACCTCTATCGTCCCGTACGGAAACACCTGCTTAACCACATATGGTCCGTGCCAACGCGATCTCAACTTTCCCGGGAACAGCTTCAACCGGGAATTGTATAGCAACACTTTCTCCCCACACTTGAACTCCTTCACCTGCTTCAAGTGTTTGTCGTGCAACGCCTTAGTACGCTCTTTATATGCCCACGACTTCTCATACGCCTCATCGCGCAACTCCTCTAACTCGTGCATCTGAAGAAACCGGTTCTTACCCGCAGCTGGCAAGTCAAGGTTGACTACCTTCAGTGCCCAGTATGCACGATGCTCTAGCTCCACCGGTAGATGACACGCTTTCCCATAAACTAACCTAAAGGGTGTGGTCCCAATAGGTGTCCGATAAGCAGTACGGAAAGCCCACAGAGCGTCATCCAACTTCTCGGACCAATCAATACGACTGTTTCCGACAGTTTTCTCCAAGATCCTCTTAATCCCCCTATTCGAATTTTCCACCTGCCCACTTGTTTGTGGATGATAGGCCGTCGAAAGCCGATGGGTGACCCCATAGCGTTTCAAGACCTTCTCCATCTGTGAATTGCAAAAGTGGGTGCCTCGATCAGATATCAAGGACTTCGGTGTCCCAAACCTAGCAAACAACCTCCTCAAGAATCTCACAACAACCCTCGCGTCATTCGTAGGCAAGGCCTCTGCCTCCACCCACTTAGAAACATAATCCACTGCGACTAGGATGTATTGGTTCCCCCTCGACATGGGGAACGGACCCATAAAATCGATACCCCAAATATCAAAGACCTCAACCACCTGAATGGGGTTCTGGGGCATCTCATTACGGGATGAGATATTTCCTGTCCTCTGACAGGCATCACAACTTCGCACAAACTCATGTGCGTCCCTAAAGATGGTCGGCCAATAAAAACCCGCATCAAACACACGTTTGGCGGTATAAGCAGCACCATAATGGCCACCAGTCGGTCCCTCATGACAATGTCGCATAATGCTGCGCGACTCGGACCCAAACACGCATCTCCTAATAACCTGGTCTGCACCGATCCTAAACAAGTACGGATCCTCCCAAATGTAGTGCTTGACATCCGCAAAGAATTTCTTCTTTTGCTGATACGTCATGCCCTCCACAAGGTCACCTGTAGACAAGTAATTCGCCAGATCGGCGAACTAGGGAAAGCCTTCCTCGTGGGCTTTCAAAAACATCAACGCCTCATGGGGAAAATCATCCCCAATCCTGTCCTCCCGAATCTTCTCTATCTCGGGGCTCTCTAATCTCGACAGATGATCAGCAGCAACGTTCTCAGCCCCCTTTTTGTCCCTAATCTCTAGATCAAACTCCTGAAGCAGCAAAATCCATCGAATAAGCCTAGGCTTCGCATCCTTCTTCGCAAACAAGTACCGATGAGCCGCATGATCCGTGAAAATAATAGTCTTTGACAGCACAAGATAGGAACGAAATTTGTCGCACGCGAATACGACTGCCAGCAACTCCTTCTCCGTCGTGGTGTAATTTTCTTGGGCGTCGTTTAGGGTCTTGCTAGCGTAGTAAATGGGATGAAAGTGTTTCTCCCTACGCTGCCCTAGAACGGCCCCAACAGCAAAGTCGTTGGCATCGCACATGATCTCAAATGGGAGGCTCCAATCGGGAGCAATCAGAATGGGAGCACTCACTAACCTCTCCCTAATCAACTCGAAGGCCCTCAAACACTCATCGTCGAATACGAATGGCCTATCCTTCTCTAGCAGCTGGGTCATCGGGCGAGCAATTTTCAAAAAGTCGCGGATGAAACGGCGGTAGAATCCCGCATGACCCAAGAAACTCCTAATCGACTTCACAGAAGTAGGCGGCGGGAGCTTGGAAATAACATCAACCTTGGCTTGATCAACCTCAAGCCCCGCCTGTGAAATCTTGTGCCCTAGCACAATCCCCTCTCGAACCATAAAATGACACTTCTCCCAGTTAAGCATCAGGTTCGTCTCCTCACATCGAGTAAGCACACGCTCGAGATTACGCAGACAATGATCGAAGGAACTCCCAAACACAGAAAAGTCATCCATGAACACCTCCATGGAGTCCTCGATCAACTCGTGAAAGATCGCCACCATACAACGCTGAAATGTGGCTGGAGCGTTACACAACCCAAATGGCATGCGTCGATACGCGAAGGTGCCAAAAGGGCATGTAAATGTGGTCTTTTCCTGATCCTCTGGTGCAATAGGGATCTGGAAATAACCTGAGAATCCATCAAGAAAGCAATAGAACTGCTGTCCTGACAGTCGCTCCAGCATCTGGTCAATGAATGGCAAAGGAAAGTGATCCTTGCGCGTGGCATCATTGAGTCTGCGATAATCTATGCAAACTCGTCAGCCGGTGACAGTCCGGGTGGGTATCAACTCATTCCTATCGTTGACGACCACTGTCATACCCCCCTTCTTGGGGACCACCTGGACGGGACTCACCCATGCAGAGTCCGAAATCGGGTAAATCAGTTCTGCATCCAGCAACTTAATCACCTCTTTCTTCACAACCTCCTGCATATTAGGGTTTAGCCTTCTCTGAGGCTGAACCACCGGCTTGAACTCCTGTTCCATCAAAATCCTGTGCGTGCAAAACGAAGGGTTAATACCCTTGATGTCCATCAGCTTCCACGCAATAGCCTGCTTGTGCTCTCTCAAAACACTCATCAGCTTCTTCTTCTCCTCCTCCGTCAATCCAGCAGAAATGATGACGGGTAACTGCCATCCCTCGCCCAAGAATGCGTACTCCAGATGAGACGGCAACTCCTTCAACTCCAGGGGCGGGGGTGCCTCAACAGACGGTCTCTCCTTCGGAATCTCCTCCTCCTCGATAACCTCAAACACCTCGAATCTAGGGGAAGGCTCGGTAGCCTGCAACAGAGGGTCCTGCTCAACATCTAACTCAGTGACCTCACTCCCCTGATCATCCATACTAGCATCATGCGTATCAGACGCATCTCTCCCACAAATCTCGCTGAGAAGGCCACCCACATGTGACATAAGAGTATCGATAAAGTATAGAGTGTCATCATGCTGCTGGGTATGCCTCATAGAACGCTGAATGTCGAATGTGACCTCATCCTCATCTACTCGAAGAGTCAACTTGTCGTCGTACACGTCAATGAGTGCTCGTGCCGTGGCAAGGAATGGACGACCTAATATCAGTGGGACCTCAGAGTCCTCGTCCATGTCAAGGATGACGAAGTCAACTGGAAACACGAATTTGTCGACCTTCACCAACATGTTCTCCACGATGCCCCTAGGAAACTTCACCGATCGATCGGCGAGCTGAATACTCATGCGCGTAGGGGAAGGCTCTCCTAGGTCAAGCTTAGCGAAAATGGAATAGGGCATGAGATTTATGCTAGCACCTAGGTCAGCAAGCGCATTGCTGACAGTAAGATTCCCAATCAGACATGGGATGGTAAAGCTACCAGGATCAGTCATTTTCTTTGGCAGCTTGTTCTGCACGACAGCAGAACACTCCTCACTCAGGGTGACAGTCGAAAGATCCTCTAATTTCTTCTTATTCGTGAGAAGATCCTTCAAAAACTTCGTATACTTCGGCATCTTCGCCAAAGCCTCGACGAGCGGGATGTTCACGTGTAACTTCTTCAGCATCTCCATGAAACGACCATACTGCTCCGCGTCCTTACCCTTCACTAACCTACCAGGGTAAGGGGGTGTCGGCTTATACACCCTCATCGGCTCCTTCTCCGCATCCTTCTTCTCTCCTGGAGACCCGCTGGACTGTGCTGTACTTGCTGGGCGCAGCCTAGGGTGCACTTTGCCAGCAGGGGTCTCCATCTCAATCTCCTCGCCGACCTCCGGGTCCTCATCGACTACCGGCTCGACCTCTACAGCTCCTCGACCACTCCTCGTAGTAACAACCTTTGCAGTGGCATTTGGATTACCCTCAGTGCTACTAGGGAGACCACCAGGGGGTCTTTGACTCAACTTCTCTGACATCGCACCTACAGTCCTCTCAAGATTCTGGAAAGCCATGCTCTGATTCTTCATGAAAGTCTCATGCTCCAAGAATCGCGACTGGTTCTCCTGATGTCGTGCCTCCTCTCTGGTCATGAACTGAGTCAGTAACTGTGTCTGCTGAACCAGGGTCTCTTGATGCTGCTTCATTGTCTCCTGGTTCTGCCTCAGCATCTCCTCCAACGTGGGGCTTTTATTCGTACCCAAACTCGATCCTGCTCCTGCGTCCTGAAACAAGTTCTGACGCTGCTGAAACCCCGGTGGGTGGTTGTTCTTCCAACTGAAATTCGGGTGGTTTCTCCAATTCGAATTGTAACGCTCCCCAAAATTTCCCTGATTTCGATTTCCCACAAACTCTACCTGCTCTGGTGTCTCAGTAAGGGCAATAGGACACGCGGTCATGTCATGCCTACCAGTGCATATCTCGCATAGCTGCTCCTTCTGTACCTTCATATCACTCACCTGCTGCTTCAAAGCATCAATCTGTGCTTGCATCCTGGTGACCTCATCGACCTTGTGCACTCCTCTATGTGTAGTGAATGAATCTCTAGACTCAGGAAACTCGTAGCTACTCATCGCTATATCCTCGAACATATCCATGCACTCATCAGGTGTCTTGGCGGTCAGAAGATTGCCACCGGCAGTAGTGTTCAGCATATTCCTCGTAGTGGGCGTCACTCCATGATAGAACCTCTCAACTAAAGCCCAATCCTCAAATCCGTGATGAGGACACTTGAGTAATAACTCCTTGAAACGCTCCCACGTCTCGTAGAATGAATCTCCCTCCTTTTGACGAAACTCTTGGATCATGCTCCTCAGACGAGCGGTTTTGGAAGGAGGGAAATACTTACCTAAGAATTTTTCTTTCATACCGGCCCAAGTAGTAATGGATCCCGCAGGAAGGGATTCCAACCAAGCATGGGCGCGGTCAGCGAGCGAGAATGGAAATAGGCGCAGCTTGCAGGCATCCTCGGTGACACCTTGCTCCTGGAACGTATCGCAGATAGCTGAAAAGCGCGAGAGATGGACATTCGGGTCCTCAGAAGGTAGTCCATGGAATTGGATGGTGTTCGTAACCGTCGTGATGATCTGGGGTGGGATCTGCCAGCGATTAACCCCGATAGCGGGTCGGGTAATGCTGGAACGAGCATTGGCCGCGTTCGGCCTGGCGTAGTCTGCGACGACTCTCCTAGCTGGGGCTTCGTTGTCACCCATAGTAGAAGCAGAAGATGAAGTGTGGACCTGACTAGCTCGGAAAATGCGAAGGCGCTCGTGGAAATCTCGCTCGGGCTCAGACGAAGCAGCAAACGAAGGTGGCCCCTGTGAACGAGTGTGGTGCATACAATGAGAAGACATCTAATCTAAGTACTAAAGCAAATCTAACCCTAAAGGCACAAATTGCAAGCAAAAGGCACCTAAAGGCAATGGAAATCTATGAAAGCAAATAATCAACTAAATAGACGACTCGGGTCGTTCTCTAAAGTGCCAGTGTCCCTGGCAACTGCGCCAAAAACTTGATGTGTGAAAATGTGTATATTAAATTCGAACAAGTTTTAAAAATGGAATCACAACCTAAACCACACACAATCGGCAAGTGCACCGGTCGCAGTGTAGTGTAGATGGCAAGACCGGATATCAATCCGTGGACACTATATGCAAACTCTAGATACTGAACCTCTATCGAATAAATAGTCAAATTTTTAGATTTGTTTTGAGTGATTTTAAATAATTAATTAACAACTAAAATAAGCAAGAAAACGTAGGAACCAAAACAGACAAACGAAGCAAACACGCGAGCAAATTGTGATCAAGTATATATGAGATAAAGGCTACCTAGGTGTCGAATCCTTAGAATCATGCAATGCTAATGTGACAATGATAACGGTTAAATATCTATTTCCATCGATTGACCCCCCGCTAGAGATGTCCCAAACAAGAAAGCAAGACTAAATGTGAAGTGCTAGAACGAACCGGCTCGAGCTATCGATACCAAGTCCTACGAAAATAGAATCCTTTTGACCTCAGAGACAATAATGTTAAGAGAGAATCCCACAATCGCAAAGCAAACCCAACTTTGATAATTAAAATCCTAGGAAACCCTAATTACGATGCAATAAACGAGCCCGAGCTATCGGTCACCCAATCTACCCACCAATAATTAGCTAATAACCTAGCTCACCCTAATCGTCTTTCGAGTCACAAGATGAGGATGCAAGTTTTAATATCGTGATTTTAATTATTAATCAACTTGGTCAATTTCTCAACACAATATTCAACCCGAAAATCCTAAGATAACCGAATTAAATTAAATTCTAAGTCTAGGGGGAATTTCTTCGTGCCTAAACCGCTGAATTTATTGACTAATAACAATCAAAATATACCAACATGCAATATCAAGATCAATATCAAAGAAAGATTATGTAAATCACATCAAATAACCGAAATCATGTCAAATACGCATTACAATCATCTAGTTCATCAAAACCTAGGTAGTTGTGAAGTTTAGCTACTCATAATATTCAATAAAACAACTGAACAAAGTCTGGAAACAACTGAATTCATAGTTCAAGACGAAAAGAAACCGAAAAACTAATGTTTAACGAACCCGAAACGCTCCAAACTCGAACCGAAAGCTTCCAAGACTCTTGCACAGCTTCAAGATGCCTCACAATTGTCCAAGAATGCTCCAATGCCGCCTGTGTTGCGTGAATGATCAAACCCTAATCGGCTGCCTTGGTTTTATAATTTTTTTGCGAAATACGATACCCTTACGGACCGTATGGTTAAAGGCTTGCGGTTCGTAAGGGACTAGGTCAATCCGGGTGCGCGCCTCCTCCTTGCGGACCGTAAAGACCTGGTCTTACGGTCCGTAAAGGGTCCTGTACAACATTATTTTATTTTTTCTTGCTTTTCCGACACGTCTTTCCGTGTTCCTTTCGCTGCACCATTTTTCTTCCGTTTTCACCGCGAAATTAGCAGGTTCATCATCAATTCCTGCAAATCCATAATTTAAACAATTAAGTATCCAAATTGCGAGAAAACCACATCCAAAATCATAAGAATGTAAGGAATTTGATACGAAAAATATGTGTAATTATAAACATATCAAACACCCACAAAAGGGATCATCATTAGATGTCCAATTATTGCGGAAGACCACTCTCTTCTTCATTCACCACCTCAAAAGTTGGTTCGAAGTTTGTGCACATCTTCAACCACCGTCTCAGAGGTTGGTTCGAAGTTTGTGCACATCCCTAGCAAGATCTCAAGGTTGGTTCGACACACCAACAGGTGGCACCCAACCCAAGGCTGAGAATTTCGCATCAGACGAAACATTCTCACCGGTACGGAAGAGGCATCACATGACCCTTCCAGATCTCCAGCTTGATTTACAAAGAGCAAAGACCATCTACATGGCCTAGGATCTTCTCTAGACTCCAAACTACCTTCTAGACACCATAGTCCAGTACTCCTCCCACATGCAACTTGCATATGGCAGCAACACTAGACTGGGGGGACTTGAAGGGGTATGGTCCCAGATCTCGCGTCAGCATCGACCGCGAGTGACCATTACCCTTATCAAAACCCCCACTAGCTAACAACCTACCTGTGCCCATGCGGGGACGCACCGACACAGTGGTTGAATCCAATCTGCCCAATGATGGAGGAGGACTTACCTGCAATATGAGAACGGTATAGTGATGTGGCATGGCACCGCATCTGGTGTATGAAAACGGAAGCGTCCACAGCGATGCGGCCTAGCACCACATCCAGTGAACACTTCTATCAATACAAGGGAGCTGGATAACAGCAACAGTCACCACGGACGACGATGTGGCTTGGCACCGCATCTCGCGTATTTCTTGATCAAAGAGTGAGAAGCCGGAACGTCTACAGTTACCGCAAACAGCGATGCGGCCCGCACCGCATCCTGTACACTCAGCAAGTGGGACTGACACCACGGAGCAAGTAGCACCAATGGCAGCCGCCTGTCAGGTCTACGTAAGCGACAGACTGACGTGGCATCACCTCCACAACCGACATGCCCGACACACCTGCAAAGGTGCAGCATGCCGTCAGTCTATCCATCCACCTCCTCCTTCACTCCTCGGCTATAAATACCAACCCCAAACCAGGTTTGAGGTATCTCTTGACAACTCTCTCACTACTACTACTATCATACTTTGCTTCCCAAGCAGACTACTGATTCTCACGCCGGAGAGTGGTAACAAGGAGCACCCCCACCCAATCCTCCTTGTTACGAGTCACGGTTTGTTTCCTTGTGCAGGAGATCAACCCACCGGTGATCCAGCCAGCGATCCTCGAGAGGAAGGGATTAACCCTTCTTGACGAGACCAGTGAGTTAACCCTGCCCGGTTAACCATTGTTTCATCAATTATCAATAAGATTAAAAAAACAGAGGACACCAGGACACTATTTTCGGAAATTTACATAATAGAATATAATTAAAATATTCACATAATTTAAAAAAAACACAGAAAATGAAATATTGATTTTGAATTTTGTTGATTTTACCCATCAAATTTGAATTCCCTTGTATTTACATGTATTTATACAAATCTAACTACTATACTAATAATTAATAGAAGCTATACAACCACAAACATTTATATATGTATACTTTTGAGTTAATATACATAAACAATATTATTCTAATTTATTGACCATTTAAACTAGGGATGGTCATGAATCGAGTTCAAGTCGAGAAAGGTTTATCTAGGGCTGTAAACGAACCAAACGTTCGGCAAACAGTTCGTGAACCGTTCAGCGGGAAGTTCGTTTGTGTTCGTTCGTTTATTAAACAAACGAACAAGAACAAGAAATTTCGTTCGTTTAGTTAAATGAACAAACATGAACAGAGTCGTGTTCGTTCGTTTATGTTCGTGAACGTTCGGTAACGTGTTTGTTTGTGTTCGATAGTTCATTAGTGTTTTTAGTTTTTATAGTTATTTAAATACATTCAAAACTCCGACAAATTAAATATCTAATAAGTGTTAGTGCATTATATATCCTGTTCATGAACTATTGTTTGTGTTTGTTTGTTTCCATTTGTGTTCATGAACATTAGTTTGTTCTCATGTGTGTTCATCAACGTTCGTTTTTGTTCGTTGCCTAAAATTAACAAACAAACACAAACGAACACGAACAAGTTCATTTCCTTAACAAACAAACACGAACATAAAATCTCGTTCGATAAGTGTTCATGAACGGTTCACGAACACATATATTTCTTAACAAACGAACACGAACAAGGACATGTTCGTGTTCGTTCGGTTCGTTTGCAGCCCTAGGTTTATCTAAAGCTTTAGTTTAAAGCAATGTGATATGGCTCGGCTTTAAATCTCCGTATCTGTTTAAGAGACTTATGACCTTACCACCATTCGAAGGCCTTAAATCTCTGTATTTGTTCAAGTGACTTGTGACCTCAACATCATTCAAAACTTTATTGTTTTCGTTTGTCGTTATGCAGACCGTCTTATCCCTTAAACTGTGCGTCTTCAGTCTGACAAATGAGTTCCCACATGAAGATGTGGTCGCCAGATGTGAGGGACGTGGATCTAGGGTTCCTAGAAACACGGATAACAAAAGAAGAGAAGGGATGAGAAAGTGAGATCTTAACTATTTTTATTATTATTATCCACTTTATAAATAAGCAACATCTATAAGCTTAGGGTAGTTGTACCCTAGGCTTTGGGTGGTTTTCAAAAAAAAAATGAGAATTTTACTTTTCAACCCTATTCTTTCTATTTGTTGCAAATTTAACTTACAAAATTGATTTTGTTCACTTTAAAGCCAAAACTTTTCTTCTTTTATAATTTAACCTCACAATTTTTCTACTTTTCATCTTTCGTAAATTTTTTATTTATGTTTCGTACTAAATTTTACGAGTTACCACGGAGCAACGTGCTTGCGTGGTTCCACGTTTTTACGTTTTGTTCATAATTTTGCAAGTTAACACGGCACAACGTCCATGTGTAGTTCATGGTTTTTACGTCTATTGTTTTTCATCTTACAGGTTCGTCACAACGCGTGGGTCATTGATCAACTTAGTTATTAAAACTAAAACACTATAAAGAAGCAACATATTTATGCATATATGTGTTGTAATCTTGGCTTTGGGGGTTTTCAAATAAAAAATGGTTATGTATATGGTTGTTGTAACCTTGCCTTTGGGGGTTTTTCAAAAAGAAAAAATGATTTTTTTACTTTTAACCCAAAACTTTATATTTTTTGCAATCTATCCTCACAACTTTTTTTACTTTCAACTTTGGTCCTTTATAGTTTTCATTTTCCGCAAATTTTTCGCTTTATGCTTCGTTCTAAATTTTGTGACTTAACATATCGTAACGTGCGTCTTTGGTTTAACGTTTTTACGTTTCGTTCTAAATTTTACGAGTTAACACGACTCAGCGTGCGTGTGTGGGTGAACGTTTTTACATCGTCTATTTTCCCTGTTTGACAGGTTCAACATAACGTGCGGGTCCTAAATTGACTTAGTTATAACTAAAGAATCATCGCCGCAAATGCGGCGGGTCGTAATTCTAGTTATTATTATTTTACTTTTAAAGTTAGGTGTGTTGTGACTTAAGTGGGTTTGTTGGATTTCTTAAGTGGGTTGACTATAAATTTATAATAAGACTTGTGTGGGCTTTTTATTCAAGTGACCTAACGAATGATCTCACCTTAGCTTGAACTTGGATATAAATGTAAACAAGCTAATTTACCTCGAGCTGATTTCAAGCGAGTTTTTACGCTAATTTCAAGGAAATCTTGAACCAAGACCAATTCTAGTAAACACATCTATCAACGATTATTACATGAACCATTATAATTGAAACATGTATTTGATTTCATTTATGAACTCTAGTAAATATAATTATGAATGAAAATACTCTAAATCCTTTTAAAGATGGTTAATATGTAATGCCCTAAACAAATATAAAACAAGCTTAGAGTGTTAATTAACTATACAAATGAAGAATTGAGGGTTAAGACTTAAGGGTAGCTAAGGGAAATAGAGAAGAATTAGAGTATTATATCCAAGGGTTGTAAATTTCTCAAGATACACACCAAACCTTCCAAAATTTATTTGGAGTTTTATCACCTATAAAATACATATAAAAATACTTATAAACAATGAATTTCAGATATAAGGTTACCACACTTCCTAAATCGAAAAGCCTCATTTTACCTCATCCTGACCAGACTATGTTGTATTAATCGAGCCCACGCTGACTTCAAAGTTTAATTTCTTTTAAGCGTTCCTTCACAAAACCATACCGTCAGCTGCGACCTAGCCAAGGCCGTCTTTGAGGGGGTGCGGGGTGGGCGACGGCACGGGGCCCAAACCCTTCGGGGGCCCAAATCTTTTTAATTTTGTATAGAATTTACGTTGTATAAGCTAGAATATATATATATACTAAATCGAAAGATGACACAAACAAGTTCTTGTCGGGGTGGTTATTGCCTTGCTTAGACAACAAGGAGACGCTGGTTCTAATCCCGACGTCTCTAAATTCTCTATTTTAGCTTCATTTTTAGTTTTTTTTAGCTGTATATGACATTTAATGCCTAATTTTGTCTACATATTTTCCTTTAAATTAATAAATTAGTAACTACGCTTAGCTAAAAGTAATTATTTAAATTCATATAAATTTTAGTGATTAAATAATTGATGAGTTTATAATACATAAAAATTTGTGAATAGAACCCAAAATTTTTATCTCGTACAAAACCAAAATTTTTTTTTATTATTTTCAAAGACGGCCCTGGACCTAATGATGATTTTGTCAATCTAAATGCTCATATCCCTATCAAAAACTATAAAGAAAAAGTAAAGTGAAACTCAACAAGCGCGTAGATACCATCGAGCCAGTGGGACCGTTACAAACGCGGTTAGTGGGTCCCATCTTCCTTTTCGTCCACATCCTCTTCTCTTCTTGTTTCTGTTTGCCAACCACTGAATTGTTGTTGTATCGTCGTCACTGTTCTCTGCAATCGTTAGGTCAAAACAAATAAATACCGTCTCCCCTGACGTCATCACTCATTTTGTTTATGGTGCTGATCACCAACAGCGGTTCCACCTCCCAAAGTACCAGTCGTACGAAGAAGAATTATGTCTCAGAAGAAGCCATCGCCATCGCCTCCGCCGGAGCAACCGTCGTCGTCTTCGTCTTCCGATGACACTCGCCGTCGTAAACGTCCTTCTTTCAGAAAGTAAGTCGGTTATTTTGCTTTTTACTTTTTTTTTAATTGTGTTTTATTTCGCTCTTTTTATCTAAGGTTAACGTAACTAGGTTAATTGATTGGAGCAAAATTAGAATTAGGGATCAGGAAGTTACTGGTTAGTGATTGATGCACATAATTTGAATTTAAGAGTTACTAGTGTTAATTCATGTGTTACGGACTAACTTTTTTTATTTTCATAAGGAAATAAATGTGTTCATGAAAACTTATCAAATGCGGTCTGTTCGTGTTCATTCATTAAAGTAAACGTGTTCGTTTGTGTTCTTTCCTTAATTTTAGGTAAGGAACACAAACGCATGTTCATGAACACAAACCTGAAAAAAAAAAAAAGTTTTTCCAAGGTTGTGAATGTGAACGGTGAACCCGAAGTTGTTAAAAGGTATGTAACATACAATTTACTAATACTTATTAAACATTTAATCACTAGGAATTTTTAAGTATTTAAATAAAATATAAGATTTAAAACCCCTAATGAACTGTCGAACATAACTAAACATAAACGAACACATTACTGAACGTTCACGAACATAAATGAACGGACTTTATTTCTTGTTCGTGTTCGTTCATTTATTAAACCAACGAACTTCCAGCCGAACAGTTCACGAACTGTTCGCTGAACGTTCGGTTCGTTTGCAGCCCTAATGACAATTGATAGATTAACTTTCTTGTTAGTTTGTTAAGTGTTAAGTGTGATGAACTAATTTTGTGTTTTCCATTTTTTTTTCAATTTAAGGGAAGGTTATGTTGGTTGAAATTTTAGGTGAATATAGGAGTAATAAATGTTGCTTGTTTAGTTGCATTGGGTTGGGTTGTTGTTCTTACCTTTCTGTTTTTTGATATACAGTGTGGTGCTTGAGGTCATGAATTTCAGAAAGTTCAACAAGTACGTGGAGCCGATTCTGGAGACCTTGGTTCGCAAAGTTGTATGTGAAAGCTTTGTTTTATATATTATTATATCCTTATCGTGTTTGTGTGGATGGTGCTTGGTTGTTACATGGTCTAGAACATTGGATTAATGGTCGCTTTCCTCAAGGCCGTTCCAACGTTTTTGTAGACCCTAAGCGGATTAGAAGTGGAGGCCCTGTTGCATAACGTACAGAGATTAATAGAAAAATTAGCAGCTAAAGTTAACCTACGTTGAGTAATTAGCCCTAATTTTGCTCATAAATTCTCCTCCAAACCCGGCGGACCCGACGCCATGAGTGATTACCGTTAGTTATAGACTTATAGGCTTATAGCTGATAACCTAGAAAATCGAAAAAATAGGTTGCGATGGGAAGTGGGAACGATGACTGCGGCTCAATTTTAGGGATTTTAGGCGCTAATTCGCTGAATTCGGATGAGGTCGAGTGGTCGATTGTTGCTATATACTGTAGTTATGTCTATGGTTTAATTTCGAAACTGGGTCTTGAATGTGGGCCTTTTTTCCTAAACAATTTTTATATGTGCAACTTTATTGAAAAAACATGGTTTTGCTTTTATTTGGGTCTGATACATGTACTATATATAAAACTTTACTAAAAATTGGAGGCCCTTGATTTTTGGTGGCCCTAGGCCCGTGCCTAGATTGGTATGCCTAACGGGCTGGCCCTGGCTTTCCTCATTCAATCTAACGGCCGTAAGATTAATATATGAAAAAGAAGATCATTTGACGGTGTGATTGCTTAAAAGTTAAAAGAATGAAATGTGGTTTGAGCTAGTCAGCTAGAACTTAAACTTTAGTTTTGTGCTTACTTTGAGATCAGCATGGATGCTTTTTAAATCGTTTTGCACCCTTATAGTGTATAATGAATACTCTCTAAATAGTAAATAGTAAATAGTAAATATATTACTGTTAAAGCATTTGTAGTTGTGGATTTTATTTTGTAAACTCAAATGCTGTATTAGATTTGGAATGTCGACTTTCATTTAAATGTAGTTCATCTGTATTTAGGCCCCTACAACTATAAACTTGTGATTTGGACATTACATAGATACAACGTTGACAAGATGTTGATATGATACTTTTTTTGTGGATAAATCCATTGCAACCACCAAACTTACCATTTGTTTATCCTTTTTGAGTTTTTGTTGATATAGGCGTAGTTATGAAGAGAGATATAATGACCAGTTTTATGGTAACTCTGGTGGTTGCTGTTCAATTCAATTGGCCTTTTTACTTTATATTTTCTTTACTTTTAACGAGTTACCTTTAACGTTTTCTGACAATCACTGTATTCTTTCTAGTAGTATTCTTGACGATATTGTGTGTGTAGGTGAAAGAGGAAGTTGAATCAGCAATGGAAAAACATATAGCTTCCATGAACTGGTATGGTGTATGATTTCTTATTTTGGGACAATTTAAATATATATCCATCTAAATTTTAAAATCTCATATATACCGTTCCAAATCTCATAATATCATATTTACACACTCAATAGCAAACAAAACAAAACTGGTTCCTTATAGCGGCGAGTTCATTAAGTAAACGAAGGGAACATTATGTGTTGGGAACTTGAGATGATTAATGATGTTTTTGTTATTCGTTTATTTACTGAATCAGACTGTTATGAGTAAATATGGCTTTACATAGGGATTATAAATACAAAGAGGACTCTTCTGTACCAAGAAGGCTGCAGTTACAGTTTCTAAGCGGTCTATCTTTGCCGGTTTTTACCGGTACTCGTATCGAAGGAGGAGACTGCAATACACTAAAAGTAGCTTTGATTGATGCTTGTACCGGAAAAACAGTTTCATGTGGAATTGAATCATCAGCAAGGGTGGAAATAGTGGTTCTCGAAGGAGACTTCGATAGCAATGATGATAATAATTGGACGCTTGAAGAGTTCACTAATAATATTGTTAGAGAGAGACAAGGGAAAAAAAATCTTCTTACCGGAAATGCATTTTTGAACCTGAGCGGAGGAATTGGTCTTGTCGGGGACATTTCGTTCACCGATAATTCCAGCTGGACTAGGAGCCGCAAGTTCAGGTTGGGAGCACAGGTTTTAGATAAATGTGACGGAGACAGAGTAAGAGAAGCAAAATCAGAATCATTTGTCGTCAGGGATCATCGTGGCGAATGTGAGTTTGTGTTGTATTTTCTTATTTGTTATTTATTCACAAGTAAACGCACTGATTTTTTTTCTTTTTCTGGTTTCTAGTGTACAAAAAGCATCATCCACCGTATTTGTCTGATGAGGTATGGAGACTTGAAAAGATTGGGAAAGATGGAGCTTTCCATAAGCGGCTGAATAAGGAAAAGATCAAGACGGTTAAAGATTTCTTGGCATTTTCCTACGTGGACCCCACAAGGCTTCGAAATGTAAGACGTCTCTTCCCTTCTTTTTTCTATTTTTTTGGGTGAAACAAGATATAGATAATGAGATCAAGAAATCCCCATTGGTCATACACTTGAGTTGGAATAACTACAAAAACCAATAACATAATTGCAACATAAGTTTTGCAACATAGTGAATATAAATAATAAGGGGCAATTTCATATATACTCCTACAAACTTGCAAAATATCATATATACCCTTACAAAGTAGTTGAAACTAGAATTACGACCCGCCGCAATGCGGCAGGGATTCTTTAGTTATAACTAAGTTGATTTAGGACACGCACGTTATGTTGAACCTGTCAAACGGGAAAAAATAGACGATGTAAAAATGTTCACCCACACACGCACATTGCGTCGTGTTAACTCGCAAAATTTAGAATGAAACGTAAAAACGCTAAACCAAAGACGCACGTTGCGATGTGTTAAGTCACAAAATTTAGAACGAAGCATAAAGCGAAAAATTTGCGGAAAATGAAAACTATAAAGGACCAAAGTTGAAAGTAAAAAAAGTTGTGAGAATAGATTGCAAAAGATAAAAAGTTTTGTGTTAAAAGTAAAAAAAAAAAAAAACAAATAGTTTTGGGTTAAAAGTAATATATGAAATACTTTTGGGTGAAAAGTAAAAATATCAATTTTTTTTTTTTTTTTTGTAAAACCCCCAAAGCCAAGGTTACAACAACCATATGCATAACCATTTTTTCTTTGGAAAACCCCCAAAGCCAAGATTACAACACATAAGTAAAAAAAATCAAAGTGGTTAGATCGCAAAAGATGGAAACTTTTGAATTAGAAGTAAAAAAATCAAAATTAATCAAAGGGGTTAAATTACCAAAGATTAAAACTTTAGACTTAAATTGTCAAAGATTAAAACTTAAGGGTTAAAAAGGAAACACAGATTAAAAATTTTAAACTTAAATTGTCAAAGAATAAAACTTTAGGGTAAATTGTTAAAGATTAAAACTTTAGGGTTAAAAAGGAAACAAAGATTAGAAGTTTAAACTTAAATTGTCAAACATTAAGACTTTAGGGTTGAAAAGGAAAATTTCCATTTTTTTTGAAAGACTCCCAAAGCTTACATTACAACACATATATGCATAGTTGGGTTGCTTCTTTATAGTGTTTAATATCATACATACCCAATTCATTAAACCAATTTAATAAATGACAATTTTACCCTTATTTTTCTAAAACTTTGAAATCTCATATAAGACCTTTAACTTCAAATATTATAGAGTTAACTGCCATTTTCATCCCTATGGTTTGTCCAATTATGCCAGTCCAGGCCAAATTTCAAATTTGTACCATTTCCGTCCCGACATTCTTGAAACATGCTATTTCAGTCCAAAAAGTTAACGTCCGTTAATTTTGTCTGTTTAATGAGGGGTAGAAAGGTCATTATACATTTTTATTTGAGTTACCGGCCATTAAAACAATGACCTTTGTATCCCTTATTAAACATACAAATTAGGGGACATTGACTTTTTGGACCGAAGTAGCACGTTTCAAAAATGTCAGGGACGAAAATGGGACAAAACTGAAATTTGGCCTGGACTCGCATAATTTGACAAACCACAGGGACGAAAATGGTAGTTAACTCTATATTATATTTACTCATTTTTAGCATAATTTAATTAGCTTGAATATTATATATGGAGTATATTACTGATTATGGGTAAAAATAAAAATGCGTAAAAATAAATTTAAGCTAAAAATGTGTTATACAAAAATATGAAGTTAAAAGATAAGCATATATGAAAACTTGAAGTTAAAAAAACAAGGGTAAAATGATCATTTATTAGATTGTTTTTTTATAAATTGGGTATATTTGATATTTTAACTACTTTGTAAGGGCATATATGATATTTTTAGTTTTGGTTGGGTATATGTGAATCCAAATAATAATCCTAAAAAGACGAAAGTGTGGGTGGTTCCACTTCAACACAATCTGACCTGTTTTTAACTTGCTTAAGAAGTGACCCGTTACCAACCCAAAAATATAACCACGTGTACTGAAACTGTTTATAATGGGCACTTCAGATCCTTGGGTCGGGTATGTCAACTAAAATGTGGGAAGCCGTAGTGGAGCATGCTAGGAGATGTATGGTTGATGATAAGAAGTTGTATCTGTACTGTCCTTCATCTCGCAACAGAGACGGTGTTGTTTTTAATGTTGTGGGCCAGGTCCTCGGTGTTCTTTCAGACTGCAAATACATCGTCGCTGACAACCTCGCAGATTTCGAAAGGGTGAGTTACATCAAATTTACATTCATCTCATTCTGCCTATAACAATAAAATACAAAGTACAAGACAACAGTCAAGAAATTAGTTAATTTCAGTTGAGTAAAATGCCATTTCCGTCCCTGAGGTTTGGCCAGTTTTGCGACTTTTGTCTAAAGGTTTGTTTTTCCGCATCTGGATCCAAAAGGTTTGAAATCTTGCCATTTTCATCCGGCTTGTTAACTCCATCCATTTTTCTCCGTTAAGTCAGGGCATTTCCGTCTTTTTTGTTTACTTAAAGGGCAATTCGGTTTTTTTCACTTTTTGTACAAGCATTTAGTATAATGTACAAGTATTCAAAAGACCGAATTGCCCTTTAAGTTAACAAAAAATACGAAAATACCCCTGACTTAACGAAGAAAAATGGATGGAGTTACTGAGCCTGATGAAAATGGCAAGATTTCAAATCTTTTGGATAAAAAACAAACTTTTGGACGAAACTCACGAAACTGGTCAAACCTCAGGGACGAAAATGGCATTTTACTCTCAGTTATCTTTAAGTAGCCACTTTCCTTTTATATAGATATCTTTCTCGTTTTTATATAGATCACTAACTTACACTATTGTACACGGAATTGCATATCCAGGATGAAGCACATAAACTGGTGACATCCGCCTTTCAACATCAAGAATCGATCATTTCTTATGATGATGAAGCGTCTCTTAGATCAGGTACCTGCTCTATTTCTGAAGATTTATACCCTTCAGATCACCAAATCATAACACGAGATCCCCAAGGCAGCAAAATAAGAACATCCCATAAAAAAGGCCGTTTCGATTACCCACAGATGAGTGCACTATCTCCAGATGTTAATGTTATGTCAACTATCTTTCCTTTGAGAGATGTTGATAGCTTAGATGAATACGGGTTAAGTAGCATGGAAACTGATGAGCTTAGGTTTGATCATGATCAGCCGTTGAACTTGGCCGACGAAACCTTGATTTGTGACTCTGAGTCGCTAAAGGGTCGTGATGATGAGGATATACGATATTTTGGAACGTCGTCTTCTTCACAGGTGGATTTGCAGCGTGCGGTTGATGGGTTTTTGTTTCCCCATTCGGCCATTGGTAAAGCTCAAAGGCGGTGGAAGATCGTGTCTAGTGTCCTTAAATGGCTCTCTCTTATGTTAGAGATACGTGAGAGAGATATCATGAAGTGCATGAACCCAGGATGAAAACTTGGGTTGTGTAACTTCTGCTGCCCGATTTAAACATTGTGTGCAGTTTTAGATGGTAAAATGTTTGAAACCTTGTCGTTGAGATGTGCATAAAAACTAGTAGTTTTGTAAGACGAGTTGTAGGGGTGCCTATGTATTTTACTCGTGAGTAAAAGGTAAATAAAGTTTGCACCGTTTCATGATTAGCAGAACCGGAGCTCGGACTGATATGTATTGGGTTCAGGTTGTGTGGTTGAGATGGGTTCATGGTTAGAGAACCTGAGCTTGACTATCTTCTATCTGGTTCATGTTTTCTTTGGTCTGATTAACAGGAAACCGAGCTCGACTAATTTTTATTGGGATCGATCGTTCGAATCTTTGTTTCGGGCACAGCTTGTTGTGTTGAGCATATGTAGCAGAAACCACATCTTGATATACCGTTTGCTCAAATAAATTATGGCGTAAAGTTACACCTTATAACAAAGGCATGATGTCTTGCAATGAACTCTTTAATGAATAAAAAAATCTGTCTTTTGGTGTCAATTTGGTTGATCATAAGTCATATATTAATGTTCCTTATAAAGAGATGTAACCTTGTGATGTTATAAATAATGGTAAAAGATCAAATACAAATAAAGTTAACGTATAAAACGTACGAACTGAAGGAAAAGACAAAAAAACGCGGTGACATTTTTGTAGTTATCAGTAACTGTCAAAATTACTCTACAAATGATCCTGTAGAGTAATTTTGTAAAATGTTCTTGTAGGGTAATTATCAAAATTACTCTACAAGTGTATCATGATAAGGGATGTGGTGTGAAATACTGCACTTCAATCTTGTTAACTTAATAATCAATTTTAAAAAGGGTGATGGTATCTACACATCCTCTAAAATTTTTGTACATCCTTCAATAGAAACCATATAGGCCAATACGCTTCCCATAGGGTTTGAAGCATTAAATGCGACACCAATAGGAAGCGTATTGGGCAATACGGTTCCTATTGGTACAGTATTCTCTGACGCGCACGCAGTTCAAAACTATACAGGTCTGAAAAGTGACCCAATAGGAAGCGTATTGCCCAATACGATTCCCATAAGTTTATAGGAAGCGTATAGGGCAATACACTTCCCATAGGGCTTGGGTTGGTAAACGTATTAAATCAATAGGAAACGTATTGGGCAATACGATTCCTATTGGTATAATAGGAAGCGTATGGAGCAATATGGTTCCCCTAGAGCCAAAGTATAGGAAGCGTATGGGGCAATATGGTTCCCCTGTTCCCCTAATCTGAATCCTTTTTATAAAAATGTGTCAAAAAACATTTATACATTATTTGTATAACTTAAATTCTTTTCATTTTAAATTTGCAGATATGGCGTCTGAGATGGATGGCGCGGGAGATTTCGATCCATGGGCCGGTGACGATTGTTCGCGATATCCATATATGATATACCCTTCCCAAAAGTATGAAGCGAAACGGTTCAATAAACTTAGGGAGATGAAGGTGGGTGCATGAGAGGGATACATTGGGATTCGTTAGAGACATGTGGGGTGGCGGACACTGTTCGACAGGTTATCGGGCAGGATAGCCTGTGGGATCGTTTATTTCGAATAGGAGCCGCACCATCTTATCGTCCATTGATGGTGGAGTTTCTCTCCACATTCCGCTATAGACCTCGACCGGATGATCAGTCGAACTCGGATTTTGATGATCCGAACTTGCCGGACCCATCACCCGAGATCACATTCCGTCTGTTCGGCGAGGTATTTGAGATGTCGCTTCGTCAATTTGTCGTCGCCACCGGATTTTACACAGACGAGGAGTTTGTCTAGGCCGTGTATACCACGGCTATCGATCGTATGCCCAAGGATGAGTTGATTGCCTGGTGGCCCACCATCGGTGAAGGTCCATACACCAAGGCGGAGGAGGTCCGATCCTCGGAGATTCGCGACCCAGCCCCTCCCGTCCATGCAGGTATATTATCTTATTTTTATTTCATTTATCTACGAACAATTTAATGTTATGTAATGGGTATTTTATTGAAATTCGTATAGCCTTACGACCCGTCCTATACTCAGCCCGACCTTTCCTTGCCACATTTTCCTCGGTCCGACCAGACCATGCCGCTCTTTCCTTTGTCCGACCTTTCCATGCAGGTATGTTATTTTGTTTTATTTCATTTTCTACGAACAATTTTAATGTTATGTAATGAGAATTTTGTTTGAATTTTTTATAGGCTTCAGGCACGTCCTATACAGTATACACGGCACAGCCCGTCACCCTCTACTAGGCGTGGCCCGGACTTTACAGAGGAGGAGCTCGCTGAGTCTGACGAGGAGTCTGGCGAGTATTGATGATGATAGTGGTTTTTATTATCATATTATGTAGTACTGTACGAACAATTGAATTTAATTTTAAGTATTTGTAATAGTTGTTTAATTTGGATATGTTTAATTTGTTTGGATTGCTTAATTTCACTACGTCTTTTATAAAATTTATAACAAAAAAACTAACATCATTTTATAACAAAAAAACAACTTAATTAATGTTTAAAAAAATAAAGTTCAAAAAGTAACTAATATGCTATTCTTGAAAAAAAAAAAATTAAAGTAACAAAAAAACAACTTAATTAATGTTTAAAACAATATGCTATTCTTGAAAAAAATATTCCTCTAAGGAACGTATGGCCCTATATGATTCCTCTTGTCTTTTGAAAAAAAAAAATCATTAAGGGAGCGTATGGCCCTATACACTTCCTTTTAGCTGACCATCTTTTGAAAAGATTGGTACACATATAGGAAGTGTATTGCTTAATACGCTTGGACCCCGAGGAACTGTATTGTCCTATACGCTTCCTCTGATCCCCTAATCATTAGCTGACCATCTTCTGAAAAGTTTGTACTTCAAGTACAAATATAGGAAGTGTATTGCTCAATACGCTTGGACCCAGAGGAACCGTATTGCCCTATATGCTTCCTATAAGGTTCAAGAGATGTGCAAATAACCAAGGAGGTTGTGTGAATAACCAAGCCCTTTAAAAATCTTTCATTTTGATTAAAAAAAGGTTACAACCCTTTTAATCTTTATTGATAATCAATTTTATAAATCTTTCATTTTGATTAAGAAAAGGTTACGGCCCTTTTAATCTTTATTGATAATCAATTTTATAAATCTTTCATTTTGATTAAGAAAAGGTTACAACCCTTTTAATCTTTATTGATAATCAATTTTATAAATCTTTCATTTTGATTAAAAAAAGGTTACGGCCTTTTTAATCTTTATTGATAATCAAAATCTTTCATTTTGATTAAAAAAAGGTTACGGCCCTTTTAATCTTTTTAACGTTGTTAGTTCATAAACTCTTTTCTATTTTATATTATTAAGAAATATTATAAATATTGAATTATTAATAAATGATGATGGTCAAGTTTGTCTTATGTAGCTCTGGGCGGTTCAGTGGTGGCGGAGCGACGGTACCCGTGGTGGTGGTGATGAGCCGACGGTATCATATGATGATGTTTGCGTCATATCACTTTTGTGAAGATATTATTTGCTTTGTAGATTAGCGTGACTTTATAAATAACGTTTAAAAACTCGTAGTAGTGGTTGCATGATGAAACTGCAAGGAAGTTTCCTCTAACAGCCTTTAACTCTCTAAGACAGACAAAAATGAGTTAAATTACCTATAACTTTCTAGAACAAAAATTATATAATTTTAATATATTTTTTAAAATAATATATTTAAATATTGAAGAAAGTAACTACGAATAAGGTATATATGCGGCAGGAATTCAGTCGGTATTGGGTCGGTTTGTCATGATACCGGCACTCGCTATAGCAACCAAAAGATAAAAAAAAGTGAAGTCTTGATATGCCTAAAAGAACATCGACACATGTTTTACATCGATGTAAAACCATAAAAACGAATATTGTTACCGATGTTGTTCAGTCGGAATCGATTCGACTCGTGAGAGTACCAACACTTATTGCCTACGATGCTCAAAAAACACTCTACTTAGATGCAATTTTGTTGTCAAAAAAATTAATACCAGTGCCGGTGTGTCAAGAAAAGAACTAAAAACAGTTGCGTACTCGGTTTTTGTTAAGTCAACAAACGTAATTTATTAGATGAGAATTAAATTGAATAAAAGCAACAACGTTAAAAGTCTATATTAGTATGACTGGTATAATTCAAATTTAAGGAAAAAAAAATATCACCGTTAATCAAACATTCTCATACTCATTTCAAATTGAACCATATATTATTTAAAAAAATGAGACGTGGATGCATTAAAGAAATTAAAAGAACACTTGGTTGGCTTTAAGGGCAGTGAAATTATGAAGATAGAGTAGTAAGAGCATTCACATCCAATCCACTAAAAATATACATACATTCCACTAAAAACAACTCCTATATCAATATATTTCCACTAAAAACAAATACTTTTTCTCTCTCCTTTTCAATATATATTACATTTTCTCTCTCCTCCACTCACAACCACTTTCAATACATATTAAAAAAGTATAGGGGTGAACAGTGTCCCCCCAAATATACAGATGAACAGTAACATTTTCTCTCTCCTCCACTCACAACCACTTTTTATACTTCTTATATTTTAAAAACCCCCTACACAGATTTTGATGGTTTGGATGAGAATGCTCTAAGTGAAAAAATATTTATCTGTCGCATTCACTATTCAACAAAGTTTTCTTTTGATAGTTTTATAATATAATATAATATAAATATAAATTATAAATATAAATTATAAATATAAATTATAAATATAAATTATAAATATAAATTTATAAATATAAATATAAATTACAATTACAAGTATAAATATAAATTATAAATATAAATATAATCATGAAAAAGTGTGTCAAATCTTAAGCAATAAAACTTAACTGCTCAAAATGTGAAATTATAATGCCACATGTAGCCAAGAATTTGTGAAACAACTTGTCAAGGTATCTTGGTGGTGGGATAAGGCTTATGACCATTAGGTCATGGGTTCGATTCCCACAAAGGAGGTTTTTCCCAGATTTATTGGGTTTCCTCCTGAATTGGTGTATAGGCATTATATTGCCTAGTGGAGATGGATATGATCGGGTGGTTCTGCTGGTAGCACGATGATACTCCAGTGGTCCGTCAGTGATCCAAATTTGCCGTTCAAAAAAAAAAAAATAATAATAATAACAACAACAATAATAATAATAATAACGCTATTACATATTTACATGTAATGGATAAAAAGTTTAAACTTTTGTAGGTAGTCATTTAGTTATTCACGAAATCAAACACTTATAATTTTCATGAATAAATAAATGATAATAACAATAACAAACGTCGTGACCCAAATTAACAACACGTATACAAACATCTGCGAAACGTGAAGAGAAAGTTATTGAATCTACGACTTCAACAACATTTTTATCTTATTGGCGAGTTGGAAATGTACGGAAATTATTTTAGCCAGCAAAAAAAAAAAAGGTAGGATTATAGAGATGGAAAAAAAAAAAAAAACCTATAATATTTTAGTTGTTTTAAAGATAAATGCAGTATTTGAGTATTTCTTTGTGCACCGTAGCTTTTAGTGTATTCTTTTATATCGGTACTCCATATAAAAAATAATTCAAAACTATATAAATGCATTAAAAGAGTTCTTAATATTATATAGAGTTAATTACATAGTTAGTCCATGTGGTTTGCACAAAGTAACATACTTAGGTACTAATAGTTTAAAATCACATTCTGTGGTATTAACTTTTCATTTTGTAACGTTTGGAGGTATTAACGTTATTTGTAGGTTTAAAATCACATTCTATTAGTACCTAAATATGTTATTTTGTGCAAACCACAGAGACTAACTATGTTAACACCCTAGAAGTTAATAACTCTAAACATTACAAAATGAAAAGTTAATTATCAAAGTTTGCAAAAAAAAAAAAATTACGACGTGAAAATAATTTTGTTATATTCTAGAAAGTGATTTTAAACTATTAATACCGTAGTGTTATGTTATGAAAGTTTGTGTTATATTATGAAATGTCTCGTGGTTTATAAAAATATAAATTTTGTATCGTTATCAATCATAAAGTGATAATTATTTAAATTTCAAGAGAATTTCTGCTAATACAGATACTTAATTTGTAGACACTGTCGTTTAAAGAATGCTAAACAGAAAAACAATATAAGATAGTGAAACGAATTTATAATTAGAAAAAGGAATTTGAATGTTCGTATTGTTTTATTTCGTTATAAATTCTAAACTCTCCATTTAAAAACTTTTAGTTGCTCGAAGTGGAGAGAAAATAAGAAAAAAAAAACATTAAGAGAGGAAATATGAGTATTTTTTTAGAAAACTTATACATAGGTAGTGTTTGGTATGTAATAATGGGAGGTGGAATAGAATGAGCTATTGTGAGAGAATGAAAAAAAATGTGTTTGGTTAGTTAAGGTAATGGAATCATCCATTACATAAGTCATTTCATTCCTTCAAATTCATTCCATCCACTCCCCCTGTTTTTCTTCATTCCATTCCCTATCTCACCCTACGTCACAAACACCGCCCACCGCCACTACCACTGCCACCCATCGCAGCCACCGCCACTAGCCGCCACCGATCACCGCCACCACCCATCATCGTTTTAATTCATTCATTCTTTCTTAGACTAGAGGGTATGGTGAGGCCCATCCCCGTGAGGATGGGCCGTCACGTAGGCGCCACATCACCGGCTCATGGAGGATGGGCCTCCTTCACTTTTGAGAGGGGTGGAGGATGGGGCCCCACATAATTTATAAAAACAATTAAAATATATAATTTATTTGATTATTTAGAGAGAGAAAGGGAGAGAGATGAGAGATAAAGAAGAGAGAGAGAGATCAAGGTCCGTCGTCTTCGTCTGTGGGAAGTCGGATTCGCCGGGACGGAAGAAGGGGGCGGTGTGGGGGATCGGCGTCGGGCCTCGCCGGGCCTAAGCCGGCCCCCATACCGCTTAGTCTTACCTACCAAACAACACAAGGCGATTTAATTCATTCCTTTTTTTTTCTTACCTACTAAACAACACAAGGTAATGATTTATTCCTTTCCTGCATGGTAACCAAACAAGACTATGGAATGTAATGATCCATTTTATTCCTTTGTCCATTCCATTAGCTCGTCCATTCTATTCCCTTATCTATTCCATTACGCCATACCAAACAGATCTCTAGATAAAACTCAAATTTCATCCGAAATAGAATGAATAGTATATCCTAGCTACAACTTTCAATTTTCTAACAATGGTATTGTTATCATAATAACCTAACATACTATATTCTACCGTATAAGAATTTGTATAATTACCGTATACAGAATTAAAGCCGCCAGGTTCATCCGACATGCCGACCAATTTTCCCATGAAAGCTACCTATGAGTCTGTGACCACCTCATCTAGATATCCATTCAAAATACGGAATTTTTTATATCCAACGTAGCATATTTATGTTTGACTTGACAAAATCACCAATTTGCTAAATAGGGTCAACACATATATCATCATAGGAATATTTTTCTTTTTCTTTTCAAAATTAACCATGATATCCAGTACAATTAGCATCCAGAACATATTTAATGACTATTGTAATCAGCTTTGAGTATAGTTTACTATCTTAAACAAAAAACAAGTTTGTCTCAAAATTGATAAAAAGATCTACTCTATTTTCATGGCCGGCCCTGGGGTGGGCGGGGAGGACCACCGGTCAGGGCCCAATATTTTGATAGACACATTTTTTTTAATAAAAAAAACCGATATGTATATGTAAAATAGGATACATCCATACAAACACCAACATAGCCCCTTTACAAAACTATTTTTATGGTTTAGATTATGTATTAACTTCTTTGGCATTAGGTTTAGACCTTTAGTGAGCCCAATACCCAATTTCGTTAAGGGCTAAAGGCACATTTTTTCGAGCTAAAAAATGATACACGAATTCTTAGGGCCAGCCCAGTTTATTTTATATCAAAAATGATTAAAAAAAGATCCACATAGAACACTTACATGTGTTCTTAGTTATGCACTATAATACAAATCAAATCACAATTGTAACATTTTAAGCTATGGGACACCACATTTTTTTTAACGGTAAATTTGGATCACTGACGGACCACTGGAGTATCATCGTGCCACCAGCAGAATATGGGACACCACAATTTGGGTTAGTGAACCTAGTCGGTAAAGTATGGTATGAGCTAATTTTGAACCGGTGGAAGGAATCCATCTTTCATATCCCTTCCATCCATTAGTTTTTTCTCCTTCACATGACACGTCAACTTTTCCATCCCTTTTCACTTCGTCCTTAACCATCCATAAACCTTGAAAACGAAACGATCTCATCCCTCCCATCCAGGTACAATAACTAAATATAATGTACAAGTAGTAGTCGAATGAGCTTTGGGAAGTAAGTGTTGCACGATATGAGTATTGGGCGGTACCAAGGCATGCGCGTGATGTTTCCAACCATATTGTCCCATATTCCATCTTGCGCTGCATAATACCGCATGCATTTTGTTAGCCTAATGAAACAAGTTTTATACTTCTATCCATGTTTATGAGTCACATATAGTTTTATACTTCTATCCATGTTTATGAGTCACATATTGTTTTCACGGGTAAACCTTTTATTGTATCGATATATTGTTGTTGTAAAGCAAGTAATATTAAATGTATTTATCAAAAGGAATTTCAAAAAATAAAGATATTACAATAACAAATACTTCTACGCCTGAATGCATCAACGTTCAAGTTCGCGTTTATATCAATTTGTAGGCTAACATTATTTGATGGCACATACCTTAGCTTAACCATCGGAGTACTTTTGGTATCATTCATTCACCACACTAGCATACAAGGTTGGGATTTTATTTTTCTTGTTTTTTTAACGACAATTATGTTGTAACTCATACTCTACTTTAAACATCATTCTAAACTACTCTCTTTGCCCGAGTTTGAACCTTTGACATCCCCTCCAAGAGGTCTGCGCCTAGAGGTGTACAAATCGTTTTTTTAACCGTTCCAGTTTTTAACCGAACCGTTTTTTTTTTTTTGGGAAAAAACCGGTTTTTCGGTCTTTTAACATGTTTTACATGATGGGAACCCAAACTTTGGTACTAATCGATTCGGTTAAAAACCAATCATCCCTTATGAAAGGTTTGCGTCTCTACCAAGTGTGCTAGTAGTATAACCCCACATTGCTATATTGCTTAATGGTAGTCACCGAGTCATTAGAGTCTATAGAAACGCCAACTTGTAAACAATTCAACATCAAACTGCTTTTGGTTCATCCATCTGCATCAAACTGCTTTGCACTTTACACTCATGATTTGGTCTCTTCCACTAACAAGTGGCTTGAGTTGACCAATCGACTTCTTACATGTGCTACATTTTTAGATGATTTGTCTCTTTTTTATTTCTTTCTAAAACGTAACAAAATAATATGACGGTAGTCGGTCATGGCTTGAGCCTTGATTCACATACACCAAACTTTTGTTATCCTTATTAGCGCTTGCATAAAAAGAACTTAAATAGGAAAATCACTTAAAATTAAGGCCATAGTCATTTCTTTTTCTAATTTATAATATTTTACTCTAAACTATAACTGAAAAATATATTTTATTAGAGAAAGTCGGTCAACACCGATTAAACTGTTTTTTTTTAATTTCATTTATGTTTTCCAGTTGGCGCAGATTTACCAAAAGTATCAATAAAATAAGTAAATGAAGTTTATAAATAGTTAAATAAATAGGGGAAGGTTCATTTGAGAACAAATTTAATGCGAGAATAAAAATAAAAAAGGGTATATTAGTAAAATATTATTTCATTTATAACTCATATCATTAATTTTTAACTCTTTAATTAATTAGTCAACTAATCATTAATTATTCTACATATAATCTACAAACCTACACGTATCAAAATTTTCCTACATATACCCTACACATTATAGAATTTTATCCTACACAGTCGAAATTTATCCTACACACCTCAAAATATATCCTACACAACTCGTAATTTATCCTAAACAACTAGTAAATTATTCTACAATTTAAATTAAGTTATTTTTTTAATTTGGAAAAAACATATATTTTGAAAAAGAGTTAAAAATTTAATTTAGTTAGTTATTAAAGAGAAAGAATACAAATTAATGATTTTTGTAAGTTTACCAATATATCCTTATATTAAAACTAAATGCAAATATTAAATAAAGTAAAATGAAGCATTCTTATTTATTGGTTGAAACTTCTTCTTTTTTCTTGTTAAAACAAATTTTTCTCATTTAAACCCTCCACTAAATAAATATATACTAGAACTAGAATGATGCGCCTTAGTTGAGGGTGCATTTAGTAAACACCACCCTGTGCTTAGCAAAAAGTGTCTTGAATATTCAATCAAGCAGTGCACATTCAAAAGTGTGGGCGATGATGGTCATCACTCCTATTCGCCTGCTGCTGCAGCATATAAATAACCCACCAAACCAAATCTTATTATAACTCCAATCCATTAAAATCCGTCTGTGCACCAAAATCCAAGATGTCGTTGAATGAACAAAGGCCGGAAGAAGAATCCGAATCAGAATCAAACATAACTTGTTCCGATCTACTCTCCAATTTAACTAGGTAAATAAATAGTAATCTGGAGTTTAAGATGGTTGATTTGATTGATTATGATGGTATGCGTTGTATTGTAGGAGCGCAGGGGAGTTAATGGTAATTCGAACAATTCAGCGTTACTTGGAGCCTATTTTTGTACCACTTTTTAGGCCTTTGATCCGTCAAATTGTAAGTTTTCTTTACTCTGCTTCCGTCACACAGGCCTCGATTATCCGATTTACATAAACTTACGGTGCTTAGACTGTGGGGTATGGGACGGGGGTTGGGGCGCGGGTGGGCTGAAAACGCCCAAGCCACCACCCCGGGTGGGCTTGGGTTTCGGCGTGGCTCAAGGGGCGGGAGTTTAAAGCCGGGCGTGGGGCTAGCGATCCTATGTGGCCGGCTCCTATTCGCTTGTTGGCCATGTCATAGCGGGGCATTTAAAATTTAAAATTTAAAATTTAAAATCTATAAATATAACCCCAACCCAACAGTCAACATCACTATAAATATAACCCCAACCCCACCGGCTACCCCAACCCAAACAATCTTGTTGGCTGTCCACCGCTACCCCAACCAAAACCCACTTGATCGAACCCGCTACCCCAACCCACTTGATCGATGGCCTCTTGGACACACGAAGAAGAGCTAGCTCTCGTCACGAGCGTCGTTGACGCAATGAAGGGGCGAAAACCCGGTGAAACGCGATATTGGCTGGAAGCCTTTGCAAGCTACCGACATAACGTCGGAAACGACTGGCACAACTTAAACGCGTGCCAACATAAATGGCGCGAGCTACGGCCGAAGCTTGATCGTTTCAAAGCCAACTACGAAGCCGTTCCGAGCGGTGAGTTAAGCCACGAGGACCGGGTGGCAGTGGCGAACATTGAGTTTCGGGGCAAGGAGCGAAAACCGTTCGCCAAACTCGCGCTTTTTGAAATTTACCTAACGCTCTAGGTTTTTTCTTTATTTTGTAATCGTTTTTAGTTTTTTTTTGTAATTTTTAGGAATTATTTTATTTTTAAGAATTTAATAAAATTTTAGGCTTTTTTTTAATGTCGTGTGTATTTTTTTAATTTTTTGTATTTTTTTTTAATAAACTGCCAAGCCACGCGGTTCACCCACGCCCCGCCATACCCCACGGACACGTCACTCACCGGTGGGGGGCCTCGAACTCCACGTGTCAACTCATGCCCACAACCCCCGCCCCACCATACCCGATGGTCTTAGTAGTAAAAGATACTCTCTCTCCCTCACAAAACTATTGTCCTGTTTTAGTTTGTGTCCAAAATGATTGTTCAATTCCAACTTAATTTATGAGTGGGAGTAGGGATGAGCGTGGTACCGGTACTGTACCGAACCGGTATCGGAGTTGAATACCGGTACCGAAATTCGTCAAGACTGGGTACCGGTATTTTAGGTAAAATTTGGTATTTTACCGGTACCGATACCAAAAGTACCATTACCGAAAATGCTAAAAAGTGGGTACCGGTACCAAATGCTCATCCTAGGTGGGAGGGGCGTTCTCTGGCACCCCAAATTGGGTATGGTTACCAATTTGGGAACACCGCCGCCACCTATTTCAAGTAGTCCAATTCGATGAATGATTACCGAATAGGGAAAAGGAGAGAGAGAGAGAGAGTAGAGGAAAAGGGGTGGGGCCCATGGTTTAGGTAGGGTAGTTGAAAGTAAAAGTGAGGTAATAGTGCGGGATTGGTGGAATCAAGTCCTCTCGCTGAGCACCCCTCCCACCCTAAGTTTTCTAATCTAACTGTCTTAAGCTTCAATGAGGTGGCGAGGTATGAGGTTCAAATCCAGCTTTCGCTGGTTATGTGCCTTTAACCCCTTTGAAGGTCACCTGCGCAACGCAAGTTGAGTTTTACATGATCTCATTGATTAGCAGGGTATTGGTGGGGTTCTGTGAGTTCCCGGTACAAGGTTACCAAAAAAACGTCATTAATTGCATATTCTTTTACTTGTGTACTTCAAAAAGGTAAAATCGTCATTTAGCTAACTAAAAACGACATTAATTGTACACTTTTGAACTGTATTTTTCCTGGACGATTATTCTGTGACGGAGGGTGTACTTGACGGTCCGTATATCTCCAGGTAGAAGAGCGGCTTGGGGTGGCAAAGCAGGAGCTTCTGGCCAGCCTAAAAGAGTAAACAAAATGAACACATTATCCAAATTATACAGTGACAGCTCTAATCAGTAACTGTCATGTAGCTCAAATATATTATTACTACTTTTTTTTTTCTAGGAATCCTCTAAAGAAGACAAGGGCCAGTACTTCAGTTCTGAGAAGACTAAAGCTAAAGTTCAGAAACAGGATTGGCCTACCGGTCTACACTGGGATTCCTCTTTTAGGCGAGAATCATACACCCATTGAAGTAGCTTTAGTTGATGCTCTTACGGAGCAGATAGTTAATACCGGGACGGAATCTACTGCAAAACTGGAAATAATGGGTTTTCGGGTTGATGACGATGACGATGGTGGTTGGACATTTAAGAAGTTTCAAGAACGGGTTATGAGTGAAAGGAAAGGGAGACGAACCCTTCAAGGAAATACGTGCCTGCAGCTAAAAGACGGCATTGGTTTTGTTCATGAGGTTCGTTTTACTCACGATTCGAAACATACCAAAAATGGTTCGTATAGATTGGGGGCAGTCGTTGTGGATGCTGCTTTGATGAAACAAGTGGAAGGAACGTGTACAGAAACGTTTGTCGTGAAGGATAAGCGTTCTAAATGTAAGTATTCTAATAACAATTTACGTGTATTCTTATGACTGTTTAATACATGAATCCGTTAATATAGTTTATTTTCTTTGTTTCTTATTGTGCAGTTTATGAAAATCATCCGTACCCGTTTTTATCTGATAAGGTGTATCACTTAGAGAACATCAGATATAAAGGTACCCGCTACAAACGTCTGCAAGATGAAAAAGTGGAGACTGTGAGGGATTTGCTGATTCTACTCTACACAGATCCGAAACGGCTTGAAGATGTAATTACTAAGCTTCATTTTGCACACATATTATTACTTACTTACTTTATGCTAATAATAATGCATTTTTCTTATGATATTTGTAGCTTCTTGAACTAAAAGCTTCTTCCAAGCGTTGGGGAGAAATCGTAAAAAATGCTCAGTCATCCAATGGAATGTTTTTGTACCTTGATCCTAGAAAAAGCGGCGTTGTTCTTGATGTCAGACGACAGTTGAAAGCATTAATCGTAGAACCTCATCTGTACACACCAGTTAACCACCTAACTGACCGACAAAAGGCAAGTCCCCCCCCCCCCCCCACAACACACACACACACACAAAAACACACCCTTACTTTATATGCTTGTGCTAATTGCTTCTGTTAACAGGACGAAGCTCAAAATTTGGTGAAGTTTGCATCTCAAAACTTAAAGGCGCTCGACTATTTTGAAGACGAGACTTCTCTTAAAAAACATCTTCAGTCGGACCCTGGTTTCACCTCACTACCATCGATAACAGATGGACCACCAACAACCTCTTCACAGGTCGCTGAAGCCTGTTTGAATAATTTAAACCAGACACCGTTTGAAACCTCTCAATCTGAACGGGGAAAAGAAAAGGTCCCTTTCGATGATGAAATGATCTATGCAACAAACTATTACCAGGAGCATATTTCATTTCATCCACCCACTTTAAACGGTCCAAACGGGGTCAACTTTTGGTCTGCTACTTCTTCTCAGGCTGCCGAGCCTCTCGTTGATACATTCGGGCTTGTGAATACACCCGACATCAGCAGTTATGGTTGGGAAGAATCGGATTACAGTGACATTATAAACTACGTGTCTGCCATTCTATCTGATAGCCCTAACGTCGAATGCCTTTCAACTGTTTCTGTGTGTACTATTGCCGGGACAAGATGGAGAAAAGTGTCGAAATTGCTAAGGCGGAATTCTGTAAGAGAAAGGATTGGTCTTTCACAAGGGATGCAACCCCTTAAAAAGCAAAAGTGTTGTTAATGTAGCATGAGTTTTTTTTTTTTATTGCTTCCTGTTGGTTGTATCATCCATCACAAGAGGAAATTTTAGTTTTCTTCTTTTTTTTCCAGGGAGCTTGTATGTTGTTTTGTTATTGACATTCTTGTATATATGTAAAATATGATTGATGTCCAAATATGAATTTAATGTATGTTCAGCTACTGTTAATTTGTTAATTCGAATTCGTATTTATTCATATCTTTAGATTCCCGACTAATCAGATACCCGACAGGTACTAGACCGAGCGTAATATTTAGTCGGGTACTAGACTAAAAATACCAAACCTGTCACAAACATTAATTGTCATAATCCCCAAATTGAAATTTAACAA
The DNA here is from genome assembly GCF_002127325.2 of Helianthus annuus. Lineage (NCBI taxonomy): Eukaryota > Viridiplantae > Streptophyta > Magnoliopsida > Asterales > Asteraceae > Helianthus > Helianthus annuus. The sequence continues at coordinate 177,760,637 of NC_035441.2, forward strand.
GTAGGGGGACTATATAGAAATATTATTCATTTACAACATAATTTATTTACGAGTCCAAGATCCAGCGTCTGATCACTTTTCAATGGCTTCTTTGCTCAAACGTACTTCCTTTTCTAGCCTTCGTGCTCATCACCAGGTATCAATCTGTGTTTGTTTTATGCGTTTGTTGCCGATTACGTGTGTTCTACTTTTGAATTGAACATTTGATTTCTATTTATTAGGCGGCGGAGGGTTTAATTTTGCAATCTAGACGGCAGATTCATGTAGAGCCTGGAGTTCGAGAGAAAGCTGTAAGTCATTATATGATTTCATCTGGTCATGATTCGTATGGATCGGTCGATGCGTTGAATGCATGTGTGTGTGTGGCTAGCTTAAGATCAGGATGGTGATGGTGTGTTTTTTTTTTTTTTTTTTTTTTCTGAAGTTTAATTTGTTATGCAATAGAATTAGGAGCCCTAATTTAGTTCATAACTATGGTATATTTGCATTCATTTGCTTACTTTCAACACTAGAAAGCTCTTGACCAATCAATTTTGGTTATTTTTTGGGCATAATATGTGAGAATGTTGCATAATTCTAATAACACAGTTATCACACAAGGTGCACCATCCACTCAAGTGTAATAAACATCAAATAACCAAAGTTTTAGCAAAATATATGGTAGATAGCTAGCTACCTACAAAAATACAGGTTTTGATGGCCAAAGTATAATAGATAGAACTTGCTGAGCTAGTTGTAGTTGGTTCAGCACTTGAAGTAATAGAAGTTTAGAGGGTTTAATGAGTCATTCATTCCATGCCTGGACTGCCTTATGTCATGGCAAACTGTATGTTACGAGTAAAATCACTATTCCCTGTATAGAATTACTTTAATTTCTTGTTTGATTTTGCTAGTAGCTACAATCCATATTGGTGACTATGATTATAAGGACTCCTTACCATTTCTCTTGGCAATCACACGTGTTGTAAATCAGAGTAGGCAACGATTAGCGTCTATAGAGGAAACTTTCAAGGTTATGTAGCAAGGTTTAGTATGTGTATTTTCAACAAAGGCAATCAAGATTCAATTGTTTGATTCAAGTATTCAACTGATGTTTTCCGTTTGGCCATTATAGCTACCGAACACCGTTTTCAAGGAGTAAAACCTATTCTTTTATTGTTCCATATCCCATACCATTGTGTAAACCTTGGTTTAAAAAAGCGAGCTTGCCTGTGAGGCGATGAAGCGCCAGGGTTGTCGCTTTTTTTGCTCTGAGGCAACAAATCACGTGAAGCGTTTTGAAGCGTTTTGAAGCGCGCTTTAAGCCCGAAGCGCCATTGGTTTGAAGCGACGCTTCAGCCCAATCAGGTCAGATTTAGGTTTTTAAATTAGGCCCAATAGTCTCTAATAGGGTTTAACTGAGGCCCGCTACCCTAAAAAAACGTTAGTAAACATCTTCAGCCGCTCCCTCCCTCTTATCCATCGATTCTTCATACTTTCTCCAATAATCGACTTTAATTTATGTTTTAATTATGTTTTTTACGTGTTATGTGTTTTTTAATCTTGTTTTTGTGTTTATTATTGATTAACAAGTAGAATATGTCATATTGACGTGTACAAATATTTTTTTATTTTTTTTATTTTGAACGATTTGTATACGTGAAGCTCTCGCTTCGCGCTTGAAGCTTCGCTTAAAGCTTTTGGAACCAAAACGCTTCGGAGCGCCTCACGCTTTTTTAAACCAAGGTGTAAACCACCCCAATTAATCTTTGATCTGCACGGGGTGGTTAAGAAGCTTTATATTTTTCACCTATTTAACTGTAACTTCTTCGAAACTCATATGCAGTCTACGCTTCAAAAAACTTGTGAAACTATGTGTTGCAATTCACATTTGTTTATTATTTCAGATCTTAACTATTTCTTAAAAATCTTTAGTAACCTTGTACAGATAGATGAAATCGAATCCCCCCTTAGGTTTGTTTATATTCTCATTAATATAACCTTATTACGTTGTAGCTTTTGGCCAAGGATCCAGCACTAGAGCGCTTCAAATCATATAGGAAAAGTGCCTCAAGCATCAGAAGAGTTGGTGATTACCTCACTATCGCCGTGGTAGCTGGTATGTCAATCCTAAATTGACAAAAATGTTTTCATCTTGTAGATACATATTGGGTTAAACTGAAACACACTGTAAAACCTATATAATATTTCTTTTGTAAGTACCACTTTGGGTGTCTTTCCGCCAGTTTACTTTTAAGCTAATTTTATCTGTTTGACCTGTTGGAGATAATCAGAATAAGCATTATGTAGCTGCATGTGGCTAAATCAGTTTGCTTATTATTTAACCATATATTCTTTCGTCATGAATCTAATTATGCTGAGTACTTTGAAATTTGTTCCAGGATGTTGCTATGAGATCTATGTCCGGGCTGTCACACGAGAAGAAGCTCGTAAGGCTCTCAAGTCGAAGTAGCAGCCCCATAAGGCGGTTGTTGGTAATTATTATTCCATTTGTGCAACCTAAAGATTGTCAATAATCTATGATTACGCAGAATTGTTCATGTTTCAAGAAATATAATATTTCTTATGCATAAATGAGTGCTATGGATGTAGAAACTCTCAAACTCAAACCATCAGCCTGGCCTGATTACTGAAAGCTTTAGCTTGTTGCTTTTTGATTTTTCTTTTCCTTCTCGTGCTATTATGGTATCTTTTGTTTAAGATTCTTCATTCTTGTAAAATGCAGCTTCTTGTTTGCGTTTTCACGATAATCATATAATGTGTGTCATGCTTCGAAGACAACTTTTAAGTTCTATGGACAACAAAACTAAGGGGGATCAAAGTCCCAAGAAGTCATGTACACGTTCTATAATGCAACTTTACAGTAATACTTCAATCTGAATACAACTTTATTTTTAATGAGCTTTATAAGCTTTATGTTAAAATTAAAAACAAAAGGATACTAAAAAAATATATTATATATTTAGAATTGTATTAAACTCCTTAGGGTATAAAGAGTGGTAAACTTTAAAATCAACCAATGAGAGTGTGTCATGTCACTCAACCTTAAGAGTTTAAACTATGCTGAAAAGTGTTGGCAATGGTTAGGCTGCTCGGTATGGGGATCGGCTTTGGACCGTCCCCTACCGGCGCCGGTCCTTCTTCCATGCTGCCCCCCCCCCCAAGCCGCGTCCTCACCGTACTTTGGAGGACGTCTCCGACGGTCCACAACAACACAAAAAGACAGTCATCCCCTCTCTCACACACTTATACATACAATATATACATATACATTTTAGGTCCATTTCCCATTTCCATACTTCCATCCTCTTTGCCCCATCCTCAAACCCATCCTACGTGGCGCCTACATACATATACATTTTAGGTCCATCCCCCATTTCCATACCTCCATTCTCTTTGCCCCATCCTCAAACCCATCCTACGTGGCGGATCATTCTCCGAGGGAGGACCATCATCATATCACATAGCCTTAGACACTTCATGAATTGGTAAACTATTTAAAAAAAACGAAAAAATGTGTGATTGGTTGAGAAGACATGGATCCCACCACACACACCCCCTCTCTCTCTCTCTCTCTCCTTCCCTCCCTCTCCCCGTTTCGGTGAAGGTTCATCGCCTCTCCAAGTTTACCGATCGGCAAAACCCACCAACAGCGGTGTTACCGCGCAATAAACCGCTTTGCTGAGTGGGTTTGCCGCCCACTCCGGACACCCTTACAAGTTATACTAAATCATGCATTAATGATAAAAGTCTTAAAAAATAGATAAAAGTACTTTTACAAATTATTTTCAAAATAACACCAACTTTTACAAGCAAAAATAACGATTTCTTTGGTTTTTTCGTTATATTGACGAACTCATCTTCTTCGCATTTCATCAAACACCTTCCTGACCAAATCATTTTACTTGAACTAAGCCCAGATCACTTGGAGTCAATATTTGAAGCAACATTTGTGACTGAGAAACGATAAGGATGTACAGCTCCAAATGATCACCTCTTTACATTTACCATCACCGTTTCTTTGCGGAGCATAGATTTGATATTAGTATGTGACTCAAAAGGTGTTTGATGAAATGCTTCAATGAGAAACGATCACCCGGACCAACTTCATAAAGGGTAACGGTAGCTCTATGATAAATTGCACACACTAAAAGATCTTATTTGCCACAAAATGCCTGCAACTTTGCGGCTCAAAGTTAAAATGTTTAATCACTTCTTCAAGTTTACAACCTCTCATAGCTTTTGTTCATCAAGAGTCAATATTCCAAAAACACTCAATCAGCTACTTAATCAGCGACCACCATTGTTGCAAATCAAGCAAGTACACGCTCAAGTTATCACCCAATCACTCTCATCACATTCCATTTTGATTGACTCTTTAATTCATTGTTATCTCTCAACTAATAATCTAAACTTTGCAAGAACTCTATTTGATCAATACCCAAACTATCCCCCATCAATATTGCTATGGAATATAATGATCAGATCATATTCCAAGCTCCAGAATTCTCGAGAACCAATCAATCTTTTTCGCCGATTGAACGCCTTAGACCAAGATTCTTCGGTTGCCCCAGACCATTACACATTCACTTTCTTGATCACGTCGTGCACACACCAAAACTCAGAGTTACATGGCATGACCATTCATGGGATTGTCATTAAAAATGGGCATGTAAGTAATCTATACGTAGGTAATTCATTGATAAATTTGTATGCTGTGTTTTGCATACTAGATGATGCCTGCAAGGTGTTCGATGAAATGCCTGAAAGAGACGTCTTTTCATGGACCAGTCTGCTAGGTGGGCACGCCAAGCAGGGGAAAATAACACGAGCCTGTGAAATCTTTGCAATGATGCCGATGCGTAACATGGTATCATGGGCTGTTATTATTTCAGGATTTCTTGATCAGGGTAGGTACACCGATGCGCTTATATACTTCCATGATATGCTAAGGGAATCACATGGTTGTTTTAAGCCAAATGAAGCCGTTCTTGTTTGTGCTTTATCTGCTTGCGCTAACCTTGAGGCTTTATATCAAGGAAAGCGGATTCATGCATACATATACAAGAACGGTTTCACTAAAAGGTCTAACATCTCGACTGCTCTTATTGATATGTACTCAAAATGCGGGATCATAAACGATGCATATCAAGTTTTCAACAGCATTTCTGAACCAGATGTTTGCAACTACACAAGCATGATTTCAGGGTTCTCGGATCATGGATTGGGTAGCAACGCCCTTCGAGTTTTTCACCAAATGATTGCTCAAAACGTCACTCCCAATGAGATAACACTTCTTGGTGTCTTAAAAGGATGCAGCCATTCGGGTCTAGTAGAAGAGGGTTCTTTCATTTTCTACAATATGGGTCGGTATTGGAACATTGAACCCAAAGTCGAACACTATGGTTGTTTTGTAGATTTACTAGGTCGTGCTGGCCATTTGAAACCGGCCTTAGTGATTGCAATAAAAATGCCTTTAGATCCCGATATAGTTATATGGAGGGCGTTGTTAAGTGGTTGTAGAATTTACAAGGATGCGAATCTTGCAGACAAGATCGTTGCATACGTCGAGCAGGGGTATTGTAGTCAATTCAGTGGAAATGAAGTGCTTCTTTCAAACTTATATGCTTCTTTAAGCAAATGGGAAAGAGTTGGTGAAATACGAAAAATAATGAGCCAAAGAGAGAATGAATCAAGACCGCGATCAGAATCAAGCGTAGGATGCAGTTGGATCGACGTGAATGGTGCTGTTCACGAGTTTCGTGTCGATGATCAGTTGCACCCGCATATTGAAAAGTTAAACGATGTATTGAAAAGACTAATGTTAGACGAGATGTCTGAAATCGAGTTTTGCAAGTGATTATCTGATTATTGTTGTTGAAATGAAAATCATTAGAAATTGGTTTCTAGTATTTGAGTATGGTGAAAATGATTACATGATATTTCTAAAACACGATACCAAACACTCCTTTAAAATTAAGTCTCAAGTTTACTCCTTGTTACCGTTAATATCTAGTCCAATAAGTTTGTTTTTTGATTTTTTTTAAAATGTTATTTTTGTGGGTCTTTGAACATGTTTTGTTTGTATGGGTCCTTTAACGTGTTTAGAAGCATGCAAATGGTGTAGCACAATTTTCATTATTATCTTCCTCCATAAAGACAATACCACTTGATTACTTCTTCTCCAAAGCCCCTCTCCCTTTGTTGTTTTGCATTTTTTTATAGAAAACAAAGTTATTCATGCATTAAAAATGGGAAGTGACTTATAAATTAAAATTATACATCACTGTTTTTCTTTAATAAAAAACTTAACAAATATCATATAACCATGCATTATAGTGCTTGAGGGAAGTAAAAAAAGGTAAGGGTATTATTAGTAAAACTGATAAAAATAATGACTTTTTATTGTATACTTAGACTAAAGGGTATGGGGGCCGGCTGAGGCCCGGCTAGGACCGGCGCCGGTCCCCCACACCGTCCCCCTGGGCTCAGCTCGGCACAACCGGCACCCCACAGCCGGGGTAGCCGGTCCTCCTTTCTCCTCTTGCCTCTCACATATACCTATACATACATACATATATATACATAAAGGGGTTCATCCCCCACCCCCTAGGTTCATCCCCTCCAAGCCACTCCTACGTGGCGCTGACGTGACGGCCCATCCTCTTGAGGATGGGGCTCTCCATACCCTCTAGTCTTATTTATGTTGAAAAAATGTATATAGTAAAATCTAGCATTGCCCAAAAAGGGATTCATATTTATTTGTGGGGCAACGAATGATTACAACGATGGAGTGTGATAATTACATCGCCTTCATCATCAAATATTCTTTGATCCCACCATGCTCACGCGCTCCTCCTTATTAAACTCTCAATTATCTTATATGTTCGTTTGATTATTATTTCAAAAATCTTTTGAATTAATAACAAATATTAATTATTAAGTACACATGATATACCCGTTAAAAGTTATAACATTAGATAGATATCATATCAAGATTGTATTGTAAAGTGAGTAAAAGATATAACATATGATGTAGTTTGTCAAGAGAGTTAGGTATCGATTATGAACAGATATTGCGTTTATAAAAGAATATTTGATCGTAAATATCACTAACACGTTTTGAATGCAATAGCTATGGATAAGAGAAGCATTCTAGTTAAGCGTAACCCAAACATAAATGACCCTATGAGAAGTCTCGGCACATATATAAAACAATAAGCTTTTGTAAGCAAAATAAATAATATCGACTGATATTATTAGTTAGAATGTTATACATGGTGAAATAGCAATTAAATGTAATTAAAAGTAAAACTAAATCAAGTTCACACAATGGTCAAACCCATGTAAGAAAACACATATATTTTCTAAACAACTAGAATTGATTCCTTGCGTTGCGGGTTGGTTTTTTTAACGTGATTAGAGCGTTTTTTTTAATTGCTTAACAATCAAAAGGTAGACCATAAAAATAAGTGCGAAAATGAATTATATTTGACATTACTCACAGTGACGGATCTAGAAAATCTTTATATGGACAAAGGTTTCAAAAAAAGGGTAACAAAATCGAAAAAACGTCAAATATTTCTAAAATTTACACTACCGTCGGGGCGTCAATTGGCAACGGAGGTTACCCCTTGTTACCAGGTAGGTCTGCCCCTGATTACTCATGAAACGTAAAGTAACTCTAATTTACGAAAGTCTAAAGAAATGTACGTCAAAATGTAGGCCAACTTAAAACGTAAAGTAACTCTAATTGACCCGATTCATTTCCGAACAAAATTTACGTCAAAATGTAGGCAAACTGAAAATGTTGACAAAAATAAACACCAAATGTATTATATTTGACATGACACGTTTTTTTTATAAAAATTACATTGAAACGTAAAACGTCAATTTATACCCGACGTGTACATAAAAATAAACACATAAAACTCAAGAGGGTGCCAAAATGACATGTTCAAAGTTTTTTTGAAACTTTAGAGCGTTTAAATATAAAAATTAAAAGTTGAGAGTTCATGAAATTAACAAAAAGACCAAAAAAAAAAATCAATTTGAAGTCGATAGATGAAATTTATAAAAGGACCAAAAAAAAATCAAATTATAGTAGCTAATAACTTAGATTCATGAATTTTCTTATTCTGATTTATAAAAGAAAAATAATAATTTATTTATCCAATTAAAGATAGTTTTAGGAATAAATTTATTTATTTGGATTCATGAATTTTCTTATTCTGATTTAAATATATTTATTTGGATTCATGAATTTTCTTATTCTGATTTTATAAAAGAAGAAATTTATTTATTTATCCAATTACATATTTAATAGAAAAATATGAACATATCTTTTGAATTAAATTATTGGTAAAACAACACGAGAAAGTCATGATTACAAAGGGAGGAGTGGATTGCATGTAGTCAACCTATTCAACGGAAAGAAGGAAGAAAGCATTTCTTGAACATCACAAAATCATTATGGAATAACATCTCGTTTCTCGAGAAATTGCATTATTCAATCTCCATCCCCATCTACCCACAAAAATTCTAAAAAAAATAAAATTAAATAAAATCCATAATATATCAACAGAACTAAATTAACTAGCTTCATGTCTCCGAGATACTGTTCAACGACGGATGCCATCCCCTTGATTTCGAGTTCGCCGGACCTCTGTGTTTATCTGCTTTCCTCATCTGTATATATACAAAGTTAATTATAACTACGGAATTTTTTATAAGAATTAATAAAAAATCACACCTGATGATGGGTTTTCTCCAATTGGTTTGATCTTGTGACTGATGCCTCTAAATTTGATTTTGCTTCGGCGGACTCCGGTGCCAGAAAATCCTTGTAGTTATTGGCTTTTCCGTTCTTCTTTGCCTTTAATCCTTTCATCACCTCTGCCAAACACAAAAAAAAAAAAAAGATATTATTATTTATTATTTACCAAAGGAGTTGTAGTTTAACAGGTAAATAGTAAAAGTGTTTCTTCCAAGTGGTTGATAGTATCAAAGGACCTTTGGTTTAGCCGTACTAAGGTGTTTATCTGATAATGTTTTGACTTTTCAAGTGGTTAGCGTTATGTTTCCGGCGGTGGACAAAAAATGTGCATTTTAGTTCGCGATGAAAAATTGTGTCAACAGTTTTAAGAGGTGTCTGACGACGCGAACAACGCAAGTTTTAAACATAAATACGACTCGTTTAACTAATTTATATTTAATTTCTATAACACATTTGTATCTTTTATGTAACAAAAAGGATAAATGATGAATCTGACCTTCTAATTTTAATTATCTTTTAAAAAGTGAAAAAATGGTGTACTTTTTAGTAAGCAAGTTAATCGTATAGATAGAGTTTTTGAGTTGCGATAAAAAAAAAAAAAAAAAAAAAAAAAGTGGAGGGTTATATTCTCGTGACAAAGACTGACATAATTTTTGGAGTAAGTTTTAAGGGTACGCGAGTTAACAATTTAAATAAAAAGAAAAAGAAAAAATGGAGGAACATAAACAAACCTTGGGTGGTGATGAGTCTATAAGCATGACCAAGAGCAAGATTATCGGTGGGGCGGAGAAGCTTGATGCGGGTAACACGAAGAGGTTGATTGGCGGTTGTAGGGTGGTCGTTGGGTGGTTGTTTATGGTGGTGGTCGGAGGAGTAGAAGGTGGTTGTAAGGAGGAGTGCAACATAGTGACCAGGGTGGAGCTTCATGATCTCAGCGGCGGAGATGGGAGCATAGTATCTTTCAGCTCTGCCATTTTGGGTCTGTAAGATGAGGCTTGCATTATCAACGGCTTGACAGTTGCCCATGAATTTGACCGCTAGCTGGCTGGCTGGCTGTGATGATGGAAGAAGAAGATGTGTAGTTGGAGGAAGAGATGTTATACACCACAACAGTCTATATATACCAGCCAGCCAACCCACCACTACCCTTATCTCTCTCTCTCTCTCTCCAAATATTATAATACTTTGTAATTGTATTATCTCTTACTAACGATAAAGGAACGAAATTTAAGTCAAATATATGCGTACTTTTATAAAAGTTTTTTTAAAAGTATTGAGATTTTTAATTTATGAAAATCACGAAATTTATTAATTTTCTGAAATTGTTATGTCTTTGAGCTTGTCTAAGAATACTTATGTATATGGCTATGGCTATGGTATGTGGATCTAAGTTTGTACACGAATCGAACGTATGTGAACGGGAGTATAGTTGGGTTTGTTTGTTTAAGTTTAGTTGAACAGACGATCGAACATGAACAATGAAGCGAACAAGGTTTTTTAGTTTGTGTTTGTTAAGAAAAGGAATGTGTTTCGGTTCAAATTTGTTTGAGTCTGGTTGGTTATAGTATGTTAAGAAATGGAGTGTGTTTCGGTTCAAATGAAATATTCACGAACACAAACAAACATAATTAAACATAGATGAACGGACATAGCCGAACGAACGCCAGATAAAAGTAAGTGTGAATATTAATATGTTGGGCCTGAAAGTTTAATAAAATAAGACTAAGTTGTAAGAGGTACTATTTCAATTTCATAAAACAACTCTAAATTATATTTTACCTAAGTAATTTAAATGAATATGTAAACAAACGAACTTAAACCAAACAAATTTAAACAAGTGTACACTAACGAACATAAATAAACGTATATAAACGAACGTTCATGAGAAAATACATGTCTCGTTTAAGTAAATGCATAAAAAAAAGTTATTCACAAACGGTTCACTAAACGTTTGGTTCATCTAAAAGCCTACATGGATCGATAGTTGTGTATCTATTTTCAATTGCTATTCGAATTTATTCCAATCTGCTCTTGCTAAAAATTTTGTCGTAAGTGAAACACACTTAGTATTACAATCAACTAATAAAATTTTATACACATTTTAAATAGAATCGTGTAGTGTATGTTTTCATTACATATATGAGGCTAAAATGACAAGTTGTATCACCAGTTCATTACCCTTTTCAACTCACATGGAAAGTGGTGTGCATTGATGCCTTGATGGTATCTTATGATGATGGTGATCAAAATATACAGGGCCAGTAAAAGTAAAAGTAATTAGGCTTAGGTCCTCCAAGAGAATATGATCTCAATTTAAAAGAAAATTAACATGCTAACTATTAAAGTATTAATATTAGTGCAAACTTATTATTTTAAAGTTGTTTGATTCCTTATACAAGCAAACCACTCTGTGTCATAGTTATGTTAGATTTTATTTGGTTCCAGTCGTTTATAATAATCAAAGAAGAAAAATGGTCTCAAAATTTCATTTCGTCTTAGGCCTCTAAAATGGTTGGAAGTTGGAACTGCCCTGACATGTTTTCAGAATCACATGATTAGATGTTGTTCCTGGTTTTTTTGTAAGATCAATTATGTGAATGGTGTTATACAAAGTTATCAACTTATTAAAAGGTAAGGACATTGTTGCCGCATTATAGTCGTGGGTATTTATGACATCTAGGAAAAAGGGTGGGGATTTCATCAAGTTTGGTGCTTGTTTACAAGGGTCGACTCTTCTTGTCGCTTTTAATAATAAAACTACATCGTCTTAGTGTTACGACCTTAGAAGGGGGTTAAATATTCTAATCCTTATGCCTTAATAACTTTAACATACTTTCTCTCATTTTCTTGAGTTAATAGCATATAAAAGTAGTTTTCATGTTATTAATTTATCGATGGTTCAACGCTTTTACGTTTACTTTTTGTTTGATTTAATTACTAAAATTGTTAAAGTTGTTTTGATTAAATAAATGATGGTTATTTTATATGTATACTAGGTTATAACCCCGTGTATTACACGGGTTGAGTAAATAAATTTATATACTAAATAATAAAACGTTATATCTTTAAAAACTTCTTTTATTGCACGGGTTGAATAAATATAATTTTATATATAAAATAATAAAAAGTTATATATATAAGAATCATATTGTACGGGTTGAATTAATGTAATTTTATATATCAAATAAAAAAATATCTTTAAAACCACATGTATTACACGGGTTGAATAAATGTAATATTGTTTACCAAATAATAAAATAATACATCTTTAAAAAACCCTATTTATTACACAAGTTACATAAATGTAATTTTATATACCAAATAATAAAAAGTTAGTAAATATAATTTTGTATAGTGAAAATAAAAATATTTAATATATTAATACAAAGTTTGGTTTTCTTGATAAATAATTTATTTTATTTAAAATATTTTAAATTAACAATTTACAATTTTGGATAATATTTTATTAAAAAAATAGAGGAATGGTATTCGAAATTTAAAGTAGGATAAAATTTAATATTAGCTCATTATTCATTTATTTATTTAATTATATAGTATAGTATAGTATAGTATAGATAAAAATTTAGATTGATATAAATAGATTATTTTGTTGTAGCAAAATTTGTTAACGAATTCTTAATAAATTTAACCCAATATTTAAAATTCCGTAAATGTATAAATGATAAATAACATTAGTTATTACGATTTTGGCCCATGTGGTTATATCACTTTTACCCTTTTAGCCCAAAAAAAGAATTTTTTAACATCTGAACCCCTAACGTCTTTTTTCTAACTTTTTTGGCCCCTAACACTAACCTCATCCATTAAATGTTAGGGGCCAAAAGGGTTAGAAAAAAGACGTTAGGGGCCAAAAAGATTAGAAAAAAAGACGTTGAGGGCTCAGATATTAAAAATTCTTTTTTGGCTAAAAGAGTAAAAGTGATATAACCATAGGGGCCAAAATCGTAATTTACTATATTAGTTAAATAAATAATATTATAAATGAAAAGGAGATTAAACTAAATAATAATTATCCATAAGAAATTAAACTAAATAATATTTAGTAGGAGGATTATCTATAATTAATTAGAAAAGATTAAACTAAACTAATACTTATCTATAAAACATGGCCTAATATGATGACAAGTGTCCCCAAAATGGTTTCTTTTATTATATAGTATAGATATCTGATATCAAATATGTTATTTATATAGAAATAATCTTCTATATCTTATCACCAAGTTTATCCACAATTCCCATATACGTTATTATGCATTTGTTTGCCTCACCACACAGACACCTTTTTCTGTATTTATCTTTGGCTTCGAATAATTGAATAGATTTTTTAATATCATTTCTTTAATCATGTTGTCTATAGGACTTGAACTTAAGACTTCCAAAACTAGATGTTTCTAATGGCGATAATGAGCCACCAACCCCATTGATGAATAATTAAATAGATCATATGCTCATTCATCTTTTTTTTAATAAATTATGGTTATGTTATATATTATTTGATTTCATATATGCTAGTTATGTAGAAATAATCTTTAATAGTTTATATCTTTTCACCAACTTTATCTACAATTCCCGTATACGTTATTATGCATTTGCTTGCCTCACCACACCACACCGACTTTGTTTTCTGTATTTATCTTTGGCTTTAAATAATTGAATAGATTTTTTTTGACGTTAAATTTCTTTAATCTTGTCGTCTATACGACTTGTACCTAAAACCTTCAAAGCTAGTTGTTCATAAAGATTTCGCCTTTGCCAATGGGCCACCAACCCCATTGGTGAATAATTGAATAGATGATATGCTCATCTATTTTTTTAAATAAATAATGGTTATTTTATATATTTGATATCATATATGTTACTTATATAGAAATACTCTTTTATATCTTTTCACCGACTTTATCCACAATTCCTGTTTATTATGCATTTGCTTGCCTCACCATACCGACTCTTTTTCTTTATTTATCTCTGGTTTTGATTAACCGAATAGATCATATGCTAATTTGTCCTTTTTCCCTTTAATTGCATTACATTAACAAAAATAAAAATAAAAATAAAAAAAATTAATGATGAAAATGAAATTAATAAATTAAACTTTTAATCATAAACCCAAATACTTAGTTTGGACATGACATTTTGAAGGCTAGAGCACCCGTAACGCGGGTTTCATAGATGTGGAATAACGTCCGGTGGATGACAACGGATGAAAGTCCCATGAAGTCATGAACGTTGGGTTGTTCGGGTTCGTCTGGGATTTTTATGGTTGTTATATGCGTAAAGACGACTAACAATATCATCCTTTTAATTTTTGTTTTCGTTTACTTTTTCAAAATTGTTGAGAATTGCATTTTTTATATATTTATAAGACTTTATACATGTTTTTAAGAATTTGTAACAAATATAAACTTTTTAAAAATATTATAATCTTCTAATAATTTTTTATAAAAATCTAAAGTTCTATAATATTTATAGTATGTTTTATGATTTTATAAAACATAGTTTATTGTATCTATTTACGTAGTATGTAAAACCAACAGTTTATTATGATAAATAGTATAGTTATATGAAATAACTATTCGAAACCCTAGCCAAAACCCACCACATCCACCGCTGATTAATAACAAAAAAAATAGCTAAAACCCAACACATCAACCAACAACACCCACAAAAACCGACCCAAAACCAAAAAATCAAACCCAGAACTGGAAGTGACCGTACGGAACGGGTCACGATGTGGCTCGTCATCAGAGCTCTGATAAGGCCTGGTTTTTCGGTGTGGCTCGTGGTGAGAGGCGGTGGCAGAGGTGTTTAAGGGGAGGCGGTGGTGGAGGTGTTACATATCTAAGATTAGAGAAGATAAGTTGCAGTGGCTGGGTGGTGGTTGTGGAGAACAGAGAGCAAAGGATGAGAAAAGAGAGGGTTGTTCATGGTGTTGGTGGGACACATGAAGTTAGAGAGAGAAAGAGAAAGAAAATGAAAGTTATGAGAGAGAGGATTTTATTTATTATTTTTTTACATTTTTAGTTTTTTTTAAATTGTTTTATTTATTAGAGACATTTTAAATAAATTAGTAAAATTATTAATATACCTAATTTAACATTCGAATTTAACTGAGTTAGAGCTAAAAGACATATTGTATAAGGTTTTGTAAACATAAAATATGAATCCTATTAATTTAAAATATAAATGACACACTTTACAATTTCATATAAACGTAAATGACGATTTTTATAATTTACTCTTTATGATAATTGAATAAACAATATTGTAAGACAAATGACAAATTCTAAACCTTTAGTAAACATTACATTAATAATTCTTCCCCCACATAAACAAAAAAAGTCACTAAGGAGTTCGATGGTTATATAGTTTCCTTTTGGGTTGGAGCACACCATGCATGATCAAAAGAATATTCTTCCACCCTTGATTTTTTTGGACTCTCTCCCTCTCCCTCTCCCCTCCCCACTCATACATACAAATCACACTTTCTTTGTGTGTCTAATTGATTAAATTTATGAGTTTAATTATTATATATCTAAGGAACTATTCATTGTTATTTCTTTTCCTAAAGTACGTCATAAATTACCGTAAGCTAAGACGGTAAGTTTAAAAAAAAATCTTTTGTTTCTTTCTTAATTGTTTTTTAAATAACAATGCATCAGATTCAGGTATACAGCAAAAAGGAAGGAAACCCACTCAGACTTTATTTTTTCAAATTATATATCACGCAGGTGTGTATTTAAATAATAGCCTCGGATTGACTCTTTTTAGCCGAAGCCTTTTAAGTTTTTAGTCTTTTACTAACAATGTCTAACATAAATTTCTAAATTGGTCATTATATTGTGTTATACAAAACCACAATGATTGAAGGGTGTGGTAGCTCTTTGATGATAAAAGTGGAGGGTGTGATTTCATGCTTTTGGTCTGCTTGATGTGGGTTACCTCACCAAAACATACCAACAAAGATTTGACACAACCGGTTTCCATATCAATTCATATATGATAAAAAAGAAACGGAATGAACAATTTTGATATATGATAAAAAAGAAACGGAATAAACAGTTACTTAGTATTTATTTATTTATTTATTTAAATTAAAATTAGAATGGAATGAATAGTAATATCATTAAGAGATGAGCAAATGGTATCAGGTATAGGTACCGGTCTTAAATTTACCAAACCGGTGTATTTTCGGTACCGGTTCTACACAGGTATTCACCGGTTTTTACCCTCAAATACCGGTGCCGTACCAGTACCGACCGGTACCGAACCGTACCATACTAGGTATATTCGGTACCGGTACCCACTTTTGGGGATTTCGGTAACGGTATTTTCGGTACCGGTTGGTAACGAGCTTATCAAATCTTGTAGCAACGCAACAATGCAAGTAATTTATTTAAATTAAAATTAGAATGGAATGAATAGTAACATCATTAAGAGATGAGCAAATGGTATCGGGTATAGGTATCAGTACCAAATTTACTATACCAAATCATTTTCGGTACCAATTTGGTACCCACCTTTTGGCGTTTTCAGAATCGTTACTTTCGGTTCGACACCGGTCTAGCACCATACCTGTATTTATTGATTTTTACCTTCAAATACCATACCGTATTGTACCGAGCATTTTCGGTGCCGGTACCTAATTTCGATGATTTTCCGGATCGGTACTTTCGTTGCCATTACCGGTACCGTGCTCATCCATATTTTAACATGTTAGCACCGTAATAACTGAACCGAAAACAATCGAATTTCCAACGTGTAGGACGTGTGGGTCCTATTATTATATATTAGGTTATTTAAAATCGCTTTTGTCACACCCCGATTTCCACGTGTCACCGGTGGGCCCGGTGTGGGGTACAGTGACGTAGTTGGCATCGTCATAGACAATCAACACAATATAATAATGCACAGCGGAAGCAGAATAGATACATTTCAACTTTTAAATAAATTGCAATAATAAATATCACAGTAGTTGAAACGGATCCACAGGCGGATCAAATACAAATAAGATAAAATATTGTTCAACAGATATTTGTCGTCCGAGCTTGCGAGACTATAGTGGACGCTCTTAGGAAACAGCCAGCCTATTTTCGTATAGTACCTGCACTTAACCTTTTGGGAAAAATACGTCAGTTTACACTGGTAAATACAAATCGACTGACTCATTTTGAAAATGATTGAAAATTGATTTAAATGCACAAGGCATAAATATTTTTATTAACTTGGGATAATTATATAATATAAACTTGTGAACGAATTACATGCACTTGTATCTCTGGTGGCCCGGGATCTGCTGTCCGGGCTAGAGATTAAATGACACACCACATTAAAGAGTTATACACGTCGGGTGTACGCCTACACCCCGTGCTCTGGTCGTGGCCATCTCGTAAGATAATGCCAAGGATATCCGGGACATGGTCAATAACCCCCCAAAGCCTTTAAGTAAGACAAGACTGTTTAAACGAAATCACACAAGCTATTCAAGACTGTACACCCATAGGGCGCAGGACTTGTGCGCCCGATCAAGCGGTATTTTAAATACCGTACCCCAAGCCCGTATAGGGAAAATAAGTCAAAATGTATTTACCTGAGCAAGTATAAGTCACAAATGATAAGTGTTGGTAGCTTTTACCGGGCCTCCTAATCTGGAACAAAGGTTTATAATTAACCTATTAGATTCCTAACGGGTCTTTTATTTTAAGCCTAAGCTTTGACCGGTTAGTTTTAGGAATGATGCGGTTTACGCACGATTAAGCGAAAGACCGGATAGAATGTGATTTAGACCCGACAAGTTTGAATACTTGTGTAATATGGGTATACTAAATACATTCTGGATTTTGAAATAAAAATGATATCGTTTGGCCCGTTTCGGTCAATTTACGCAAACTAGTTACGTAAACCGAACCGAACGCGAAAAGGGCGATACGGGTAGACCAAAGATTCAAATGCAAGTTCCCTGAGATAATATGCTTAAAATATGCTATTATATCAGTAAGTTATGTTCTATATTGCCCGGAATAATTTTAAACCCAATTTATGCCTTAGAAGGGCATTTTGGTCATTTAAAAGATAATAAAAGGGTAAAATTAGAAATCTGAGTTTCGGGTCTGGTTCATACAGTAAATATACTTAATATAACATATTATATCAGTAGGGTATGACCCATATACCAAATTTATCATTTAAAACCAAACTATGCACCGTAGGGGCAATTTAGTAATTTCACAAGGGCTAAAAATGCCAAAACTGAAAGTCTGAGTTCATATACTTATACTTACTGTTTTTATATGAAAATATGCTAAACACATCAGTACGTATAGGTCTTATATGTTTAAAACAAGTATGACGCTCACTATGCGCTTTAAACGCTAAATATGCGATTTAAGGGCGTTTTCGGGTTTTCAAATAAAATCTGAGATTTTTATATTTCCAGAATACTTAAAATAATTTATTCATCATATAAAATTAGTAGAAAAAGGTTTCGGGTCAAAAGGATGTGTAAAACTCATTTTATGGCTAAAACGGTCAAAACCGACATAAGCCGAAATGACTAGGCGATCTAGGATCCGTTCAGCCAAAAATTAATTAAAAATCATCAAAATTCCCAGAATATTATATTACTTCTGTTGGTAAAGAGTTTCGTATCAAAACGTGGCCAGAAACGGGTTCTACGCGAAAAGGACCGTTTATGTAAATTTATAATATAGTTTTACGCTAATGGCCATAACTCACAATCTGGACCACCAACTGATCCGAAATTTTCGGTGCAAGTTTATATATTAGAAATAAAGATTTCTATCCTTTCACTTTTCCAAAAATCACGTTTTAAATCAAAAAGGGCAAAATAGTCAACTTTATGCATAAATCGGAAACATGCATTCGAATCGGCTAAGCATAGACTTATGACATAAAATTTCCAGAAAGTTTAACTAAAATAAAAATAGTCAAAAATACTTTCCAATACAGATCTCGAACATGCATGTACGAATCCGAATCGATAGTCTACGAAATAATCGTTTTACAAGACTTTCGGTTCCGATTCGTGTCTATACTATAGATTGTCGAGTTGATGATGATTAAAACACATTCTTATATGTATTACAAGTTATTTATGATGATCAATCAGATTGCATGTCATCTATATCATTATTCATGTTATTTTTCACAAAATCGCTTCTGTTGACTTTTTAGAAATAGGTTTGACTCGACATTTAGCATGCATATAGTGGGATTCAGATAGTGCCCTTTAGAGGGTTTGTTTCCCACATAAATACCAATCTATAACAAGTTTCAATTCGAGAAATGACTGAAAGAAATCCGTTTAATCAGAAAGTCAAAGGTTATGAACACCCAGTTTGACTTTTATCAATAAACACAACAAGAACGGATTAAAGAACGAATTGAAAGCTTACAAAGGTCCTAAAGGTGTTTAGTGAACACTAGAAATCAGCTTTGATGGTCGGATTAGCTCCAGGAAGTCTTGAGAGCCTTTGCAAGTCTTGAGAGCCTTTGTTCCCAATTGTAAATGATCAAAAATGTGATCAATTTGGATTTAAAGCTGAAATCTTTAGGTTTACTGTAGTCATAGCCATGCATGGCTTATAATTGGAGCATTTGGAGGCGAAACATAGCTGTATTGCACTTAAAATCGGACCCAAATAACCCATTTTTGAAGTTTCTGTCGCTGGGCAACCCACGCGGCCCGCTTGGACTTTCCCAGGCGGGTCGCCTGACCCTCCTGATCAGCCAACAACTTTCATATATTGACAGCTTTGACCCCTGAACTTGTACGCGATGTTTCGGCTACTTTTCTCGACCCGTAAACCCCCAAACTTGGTTTTTTAAGAACCTTAGGACTTTTACCAACATGGTAATGCCCTCGGATAACTTTGCGCTCAACCGAAAAGCCACGAAATTCGACATTGACGCTTTTAGTCCCTTAAGTACGGTTTTGGCCATAACTTTCTCATACGTTGACGAAACTTCATGAAATTTTTACCACATATTCTAGTGAGTATATTTTAGCTATACAAAGCTTCGGGTCTGCCAAAAGTTCACTCAGAGGTATAAATTAAACATGTTGACACTTTTGGCCCCTATAGTTTACAATACTTCACTTTTGTGCAATTTCCGCGTTGTATGATCCATGAACCACCCGTTAAAGGTTATAAACATTATGTGGGGTTATCATAGAGCCTATTTATCCATTGTTGACACTTTGGACCCTTACGTTCCATAGTTTTCACTGTTTGTTACTTTTAGTCCCTCTAAAGTATGTTTTCACATAACGGAACCTTATGACACGTGTCAAGACATTATTGGACGAAATTTTTCGAGGTGTTACATCCTCACCCCCTTAAAAGAAATCTCGACCCCGAGATTTATTCAAACAAATGGGGATATTTTTCTTTCATCGTGGATTCCACTTCCCACGTGTATTCGGGACCTCTACGGGCATCCCACTTGACCTTAACAATAGGCACGTGCTTCCTTCGAAGCTTCTTTACCTGTCGATCCTCTATCGACAAAGTCTTTTCCACAAATTTTAGACTTTCGTCTATGTGTATATCTGCATGCGGTATAACCAGTGATTCGTCAGCGAAACACTTCTTCAAATTACAGATGTGAAACACATTATGAATGGCACTAAGCTCTTCAGGCAAGTTTAACTTGTAAGCGACTGCCCCGACACGTTCGATTATCTCGAAAGGTCCTATATATCTCGGGCTTAGCTTGCCTTTCTTTCCAA